>NC_134498.1:5467927-5767927 GCF_040206685.1 Ascaphus truei
GGATTTCAATTTTTGCCGGCGTGAGGAGTGGGTTTGATTTTGCTAATTGCAAAAGTTTTATATATTTTTAATGTTTATTAAATGTATCTTTTTTTACCTTATTTTCTTGACTATTTCCTACCTCTGAGGAATTCACTATTCCTTAAACATTAGGTTAATCCTGCTCTTAACAAACAGTGTAATACTGTATATGATGTTTTTCTTTTTTTATACTGTATGCCGAGTTCCATCTTGATCCCCATATCAGCAATGTTGTAATTTGGACAACTACTGAAAGGACACTGTTCATGGTTGTATTAGATTTTATTTACATTAGATTTACAAATTAGATTTATTTACATTAGAAAAGAGGCGTCTAAGAGGGGATATGATAACTATATACAAATATATTCGGGGACAGTACAAGGAGCTTCCAAATGAACTATTCATCCCAAGGGCAGTACTAATGACTCGGGCCATCCCTTTACGTTGGAGGAAAGGAGATTTCACCAGCAACAAAGGAAAGGGTTCTCTACAGTAAAGGCAGTTAAAATGTGGAATTCATTACCCATGGAGACTGTGATGGCAGATACAATAAATGTGTTAAAAAAAAGGTTTGACATCTTTTTAGAAAGGAAAGGTATACAGGGATATACCAAATAAGTATACAGTATATGGGAAGGATGTTGATCCAGGGATTAATTCGATTGCCAATTCTTGGAGTCAGGAAGGAATTTATTTTTCCCCTTAATGGGATTTTTTGTTTGCCTTTCTCTGGATTAATAAGCAAGTATAGATATAGGATAAAGTATCTGTTGTCTAACTTTAGCATAGGTTGAACTTGATGGACGTATGTCTTTTTTCAACCTCATCAACTATATAACTATGTATCTGTTTAGATTTATTGTATTATAGATCTATTTATTGTATTGTTACACCTTGTATTTACACAAGATTCATTATCATACTAGGCGCTGCACCGTAATATTTTTCTTTTCACAATGACTAACATATTACAAGGGTTGGGGCACTCTCCAACCCTAGGAAGGCAAGATTAACCCTTTACTCAGATTTGTCCTATATCACTGGTGTGTTTACAGGTACAATATCTGTCAACATGTTGTATAGAAGAGTGTTTTGGAGATATGTAAATCCATGGGTGCTCTATTGTGTAGGTATCTTGCTCTTACACAAATACATTACATCTTTGGTTTTCACATAATTTACTGAAAAGTTTATTACAGAACAGCAAATAGATTTTCTTAGAGCCAATCATCTAATCATTGCCGTTTCTTGTATATTAAAACTAAAGTACACAAAGATCAACAACATCCACTGAGAGGTCGAATGGAAAGGAGAGAAAATATTTTTCAAGCACTAGGCATCTTTGTAGACCTCATACTGAGACTTTTTGTAATGAATATCCCCTAACATGCATACAGGATACTACATACTTTTTCAACTTACTATCTACATTCAGTAAGAACATAGAACAAATTCAGCACTCAGCACTATGGTCTATAAACTCTATATCAAGGGTTGCCAACTCCAGTCCTCAAGCCACCAAAAGGTCAGGTTTTAAGGATATCCCTGATTCAGCACAGGGGGCTCAATCATGGGCTCAGTCAGAATGACTGAGTTACTGAGTGAGCCAACTGTGCTAAAGCAGGGATAGCCCTAATACTCTGCCTGTTGGTGGCTCTTGAGAAATTGAGTTGGCCACCCCTGGTATACAGCATGGCTCTTCAACTAGTGGCCCAAATGCGACCCTCAAAGGGTCTTGGTATAGTCCCCAGACTCTGCTCCTGGTAATTATATACAAGTTGCTTAGGCAGCTAAGAGCAGTTTTTCACACTGAAGCTCACTTATAAATGAAGGTAATGCATTGTACAGATGTTATAAATGCTTACAACATTTTGAAATATAGTACTTTATGAGTATTTAAATGTTTCTAAAATTATGTTGTAATAAACGTATGGCCCTTCTACTCTTAAATGTTTTCTGTTCTTGCCCATTTGTGGAGCATATTGAAGAGCCCTTGTCTACCGGTTGATGACTTGATACAGAAGAACATTTGTATTAAACACACCAATAAGAATAATATCTGAGTTATATATAAAATAGTATTAACTTCACAGATTAAAAATGGGTTTGCATTTATTCAAACTAATTGGCACAAACAAATGTTTTTCAAAATAAACTATAATAGAGGGAAGGGACAGAGGGAAGGCAGGTAATTATAACCATTTCTGGATTGTAATTTTTAGTAGGTGCCCACAATTAAACACTCCCTAGCTTTTCAGGCTCAAAGACATCATCATCATCATCATCATCATCATCATCATCACCATCACCATCACCATCACCATCACCATCACCATCACCATCACCATCACCATCACCATCACCATCACCATCACCATCACCATCACCATCACCATCACCATCACCATCATCATCCTGCTCTAAAAAGGCATGGAACCAACTGCAAGAGATGCTGATATTGTCCTATGTGGCTTCTTATGGGACCAATTGTTAGCCTAGGTTGGTAACTTCTCTTGTTTCCCCCTCTGTGAGTTTGTGTTTCATCAGAATCAGTGGTAACAGTGTCATTAGTTGGAGAGAGTGATAGAAAACCTCCGGTCCAGACTCCGCGTGATTGCCACATTCTGATCAGGAAAGGCCTGTAATAGAAAGTACCTCCCATTCAGAGAACCTCCCAGCCATTTTGCAAATAACATTGTAATTAAAGCACCTACTGTAGATTCCCTTCTGATCCTTTTGTCTTGAACCTACAGGGGTTAAAATATTGGACATTGAGGCAAGTTTATATAGACCTACACACAGGAACTCTGTGGTTAGGTGAGCAAAAAATCAATTTTGTTTTTCAAATATTGTTACACCTTTTATATTACACAGTATTCTGATTAGAGAATCTTCCAAATGTGCTATTCTACTGTTTACGATATATAATTTTCCACAAAGCTTGCTGCATTAATTTATTCCTCAGACTGTATATTAAGGGATTGAACAATGGTGTCACTATAGCATACATCAAGGATAGGAACTTATTTGCTTTGAATGAATGTTTTCCTGGTGGTTTCACATAGAGAGCGATCAGTGTCCCATAAAACATGCATACAACGGCCAAGTGAGAACTGCAGGTGGAAAAGGTCTTCTGTCTTCCAGTAGTGGAAGGGATCCTGAGTACTGTTATAAAGATGTAGATGTAAGAAATAATGATAATCACAAAGGGACAAAGAAAACATGGGATAGAAAGTACAAATACCTCAATTTCAACAGCAGATGTGTCTGAACAAGATAGCCGAAGAATAGCTGCATGATCACAGAAGAAATGATTAATTTCATTAGGGCCACAGAAATATAATTCACTTATAAGAGAAATTGCAATTACTGCTATCAGGAAACCTCCCAACCATGAATAGATAACAAGGCGAAGACAAAGACTGGAGTTCATCGTGGATGCATAATGCAATGGTTTACAAATGGCCAAATATCGATCATAAGACATCACTGTTAGGAGGAAACATTCGGCAATTCCTGAAGAAGCATAGAAGTATAACTGAGCAATGCAGCCTGAAACAGAAATGAAACTCCTTCCTGCCAATATAACATGGAGCATGTTGGGGATAGTAGTTGTTGTGAACAAGATTTCACACAAGGACAGATGTCTGAGGAAGAAATACATTGGGGAATGGAGGCAGTGACTGACTGACACTAGAACTATAATCACAGAGTTTCCAGTTAAGATCAAAATGTAGATTGTAAGAAAAACCAAGAAGAGTAAAATCTTGAGATCTTGAGGATTTTCGAATCCCAGAAGCTGGAATTCTGTGACCGCTGTCCCATTACCATCATATTTTCTCAGAGTAGCTTCATTAATCTTCCACATCTAAATGGAAAGAGGTTTCACATGGTAACAAAGTCAGAATATATGTACAGTATTACACTTAGGGACTTATTCTTTATCAGCCAAAGCCACAGATTTAATTTTCTCGTCAAAATCCCAATTCAAATCAATAATGGCCACTTCATTGGATATATACAGTAGTGGTATACTGTAAGTAAGTACCTTAGAGTATTAAACAATAAGTACATGCATAAGATTTATTTATAAAATGCTCAACTTCCTAAAGCATTCTGGGTGATGTGGTCCATTGGAAGGATTTGTGGCATTTATTTTTTATCTGCTCCTAATTGTAATACATTTATAGTTTTACAGAGACTCATTATTAAGGTCTCTTTATTAAACTGCAAACAAGGACTTCTTTTTTGGGGGAAACAGATTTTGCAATGTTTCTTATAATCTTCCTGCATGTCTGAACTATGCATTAAGTGTTTGTTAGGAAACAATTCAGTTTGACCTATTATTATGTATGTTTCTGCACAGTGTGTGTGTGTGTGTGTGTGTATATGTATATCTCAACCCCCTTATAACGCTGTGCTTGGGGTCCAAAGAATCACATCTTGCTATAAGTAGATCGCATTAGAAATAATGCACAATTGTATGCATTGTACAATAAAGTATTTAAGATACCAATAATCGTGTTGTAAAATATTCATAAATATGAAATTTGGGAGCCACGCATGCATCGCGTTATAAGCAGATTCGCATTGTAACGGATCACGTTATAACGGGGTTGAGCTGTATATATACATGTGTGTATATATATATATATATATATATATATATACTTTTTTACCCACCATAACCTTAATAATTGTGGTGAATACCTAGTCTAGTCTCAAACCAGCTTAGCCAGGACAACCAACCTCACACTGATGATACCCATCAAGGTTGAAACATGTCTGTGAGTGGGTTTACTGGTTTGCATCTCATCCCTTGTCTAAAAGCTGTTTTTAAAACAGTATGCATTGGCTTGAGGATTTGCTTGTGTAATACGAGCTTGAGACAAAAGGTGGCACTGTGTGCTCATTTGCATGTCATTTCCCAGAATCCCTTGCTGCAGTGGAAATGCTGTGTGCTGGGCGATAATGGGGAGAGACAGGGTTGCAAACCTGTCTAAGACATGCAAACGAACATACAGTAATATTTACAGTTGCTATATGTGTATATATATATATATATATATGTGTATATATGTATATATATATATATATATATGTGTATATATATATATATATATATATATATCTATATATATATATATATATATATATATATACAAACCAAAAACAGTGCGCGCCCACTCCTATAAGCATAAAATATGAGGGAATTTAATAAAAATCAGACATATACCTTAAATAATAGATACCACTAAAAAGGGGATGCAGATATATAAAAAAAAAATGTATAAATAAAAACAGAGCAAAATTAAAAAGAGAATCACAGAAATATGCTGCATATATGAGGATCATACAACTTAACCTCGAGGGTTGATAACAAATCAGCTGTGTGTTAGGTATTAGGAATTCCAAAATCCTCTTAAAATCACAAGTTGATTAACAAACTCAAGAGTGTCCTGCACATGAGTATATCACAGTCCCAATGTAGATGGTAGGCTTATATGAACTACGGCTCCAAGATATACTGATCCAGAAGCAATGCCGGTGAGCGCGCCTGTCGGCTAGGAGCTAAAATGTCCAAAGCTTATGTGAGCTGTATGATATAGAATGTAGCAATGGAGTACGGAGTACCTTAAGGCATATCCTTATTCAGCCAGAGACTTGTGGCGTCCCACAAAGAGTCTGGAAGAGCTCCATTACTGGGGGTGGAGGATATCACCTTACTGCTGTGAGAAGAGCAGACACAGCACCAAAACCGTCCCATGGGCGTTCCCGGTGCTCCGATGTGGGTTGTAACACGGATGTACAAAGGCACAGACCTAAGGAAGAATCCGAAAGTATAGGAATCCGCACAGCTGGTAAAATCGCCGTCTTTAGTAAACAGGCATTTCTTCCTCAAGGAGATCCTCAGCAGCTGATCCAGTGATCAATGTGAATGACATAGTGACGCACCCTACGCGTTTCATCAGCGGCTTGCTAACTTCATCAGGGTATCATCAGCTTATAGGAGTGTGCGCTCACTGTTTTTGCTTTGTTCATGTGTAATTTAGGAATTGGTTATTCCTTGATGAGCAGCCTCTCCCTATTAGTATAACCATCTGCCTACACCACCTAGCCCCAACATCAATCACTCATTTTCGATTATTTATCATATAGTGCACTTTGATATTTTTTTAATAGTACAGTATATTGTTTGTGCGCTGGTCTTGGTTTTTTTTTTTATATATATATATATATGAGATATTACCAGATGGAGGTCCAGTAACAAGGAGACAGCACACCAGATCTAGGTTTAAGGATCCACTAATCCAGGGATCCAACACACATAATTGTTTAGGTGCACATCTCATAATAAACAAATATAGGTAACAGAGCAGATGGCACACAAATACAGATGAAGACAGGTGCTTAGTCCCATATGAATGAATATAATCAAAGGCTCCTTACCAGGCAGACCAGAGAATCCAGGGAATCCAAAGCAGGCACAGCAAGGAAGAGACAGCACACTTGTTAGCAAAAAGAATTGTATTAGTGAAGCAGGCACAAAACACCAACGTTTCGGTCCTAAAAACAGGACCTTTATCAAGGGAGTGCTTACCACAGATAGACCTGCCAAATGGCCAATAGGTTTCTTGACAGGGGATATCCTAGATCTGAAATTGATATAGCCCTCACTAAAGCTAGGGGCGTGGATAGGAATTCTCTCCTCACACCATGCATTGCGGAAATTAAGACCAGCCGCATTAACATCAGTAGTACTTTTACCACCGCTTCTAATGTGATCAAACGGAGTATTAGAAGAAATTGGAACATCCTGAGCACTGACCCCAAAATAGGCGATTTCTGTCAGGGAGCACCTAGGATGTGCTATCGTCGGGGTAGAAACCTGAGGGACTATCTAGTGGAGGCTGATCCTTTTAACAAATATGCACCTACTACAACATGGCTACATAAAAAACCTGGTGTATATAAATGTCATGGATGCATTAACTGTGGCTTTTTACAGATTGGCCAATCTTATGCCCATCCACACACTGGTAAAACAATACACATCAAAACACCCATGAACTGTGAGACAAGGTTCGTCGTGTATTTCATCAGGTGCCCGTGTGGGCTTTATTACATAGGCAAGACTAGCCGTATGTTGAAAGAACGCATGGCTGTTCATAGATCTACTATCAGGAAAGCACTGTTGGACTCGAGCACAGTGGAGGATTACAAACTGCTCCCGGTCGCAAGACATTTCAAACAAGAAAAACACAGTCTGTCGACATTAAGGTGTATGCCCATCTTACAAGCCGACACTTCATCTCGAGGAGGTGATCGCAATAAACTTTTGCTGCAATTGGAGGCTAAGACGATCCATGACCTTAAAACCATGTCACCGTTTGGTCTTAACGAGGACTTCAGACTTGGATGCTTTATTTAATAATGTTTTCATTGCTTTATTTAATAATGGCTGTATTGTATAATGTCATTATTGCTACATGCTATCTCCAGTGTCCCCCCTCCCCCTCCTCCCCCCACTGTTATGATCATGATGCTGGATGATTAGCCCTCCTCCTTTCTGCCTTTTTGCTCATTTCAGTTTCCCTGACTTGTGACTTTTTGGCACTGTCCTCATTATGGACCCAGATGCATCTCTGACATGTTACTTATTTCTAACCATGTCTTCCTATCCCTGCTTCCAACCACCCTCTCTCCCCCCCTTCCCCCTGTTGCCATCCCCACCCCTTCCCCCCCTCCCTACACACACCCCCCCTTTCCCCTTCTCCCTGCTGTCCCTTTGCCCAGCTGGTATGTATGCACTTTAGTGGTGTTTGTGGCATTTTTACTGTATACATGTGTTTCTGCCTGCAGCCTCTACCTCCATGTGCTCTGTAGCTGCTGTCACGGAGCACTCTGGCCCGCCCCCCTCCCTTCACTGCTCATTCCTTCCTCCTTCCTGTTGCCTGTCATTGCGAGGCAACCCAGAACTTGAGCACTACACATGCACAGTAGAGCCCGTTCCTGTGGCTGAGGGGGGTCTCCCATAGTTTCCCTAATTACCCATGATGCTCCTTACTGCAGTGAGCACATGAGATAGACGCCAGGTGATGATGTCATCTGTTCCTCACCGGAGGAGGTTGCAGTTACACAGGTGTGTGCAATTTTGTCTTTAATTAAGGTAGTTAGTTATGGGTATATATTGGTGGTTAAGGTCTATCTGTGGTAAGCACTCCCTTGATAAAGGTCCTGTTTTTAGGACCGAAACGTTGGTGTTTTGTGCCTGCTTCACTAATACAATTCTTTTTGCTAACAAGTGTGCTGTCTCTTCCTTGCTGTGCCTGCTTTGGATTCCCTGGATTCTCTGGTCTGCCTGGTAAGGAGCCTTTGATTATATATATATATATATATATATGTAGAGGTATCAGTACCGTGTTAGCCGAGCTTCAATAATCAAAAAATAAATAGATGATACCGTTCTGTGGCTAACGAAATGCTTTTATTTGTGCGAGCTTTCGAGATACACTGATCTCGAAAGCTCGCACAAATAAAAGCATTTCGTTAGCCACAGAACGGTATCATCTATTTATTTTTTGATTATTGAAGCTCGGCTAACACGGTACTGATACCTTTACATATATATATATATATTGTGTAACAGAGCAGATGGCACACAAATAAAGACGAAGACAGGTGCTAGTCCCTTATAGACACGTATAATCAAAGGCTCCTTACCAGGCAGACCATAGAGTCCAGAGAATCCAAAGTACACGCAGCAAGGAAGAGACAGCACACTTGGTAGTAAAAAAAAATTGTATGGAATATCAGGCACAATCACCGACGTTTCGGTCCTAGGGCCAGGACCTTTATCAAGGGAGTGCTCACCACGCATTGACCACCACCACCTATATATACCCATAACATCTAACAGTGACAAACAATTAACTAAAACCAAAAGTACACACACCTGTGTGACTGCAGCCATCTCCGTCGAGGATGTGATGACGTCATCACCACGCATCTATCATACGTGCTGTCGGCGGTGAGGAGCATCATAGGTAACTAAGGGAACCCCCCTTATCCAGAAACAACCTCTCCTGCGCATGCGTGGCGCTCAAATCCCAGCTGCCTAGCAGTGAAGGGCATAATGAAGCAGAGGGGGGGGGGGGGCTTCCCGAAGTGCTCCGTCGGAGCTGCTTGACAGCTCCTGGATATAGAGGCAGCAGCCTGAATTACATATGAATACACCACCAAAAGTCATTATGAATAAAAGTACCAAAGTGCAAACACCACGGCTGGGCAAAAGGACAGAAAGGGAAAGGGGGGAGGGGGAAAGGGAAGTAGGGAGGGAGAGAAAGGGAAGGGGGAACGGGAGGGGAAAGGGGGGGGGGAAGGAGGTGGGAAGCAGGAATGGAAAGACATAGAATCAAGGGAAGATTAAGTAAAATAAAACAAACATGAACGAAGGGCAAAAAAATGAATGAAGGGCAAAACAATAAATAAAGGGCAAAAAAAATGACAAAAAAAGGAAAGCCCATAATGAGGACAATGCCAAAAAACAGAAAAAGCCATCAAAATGAACCCATATGGGGGACACTAGAAAAATAAAGTTCTTAAATGAAACACCCAAGTCTGAAGTCCTCGTTGAGACCAAAAGGTGACATAGTTTTAAGATCGTGTATCATTTTAACCTCCAGTTGCAGCAAAAGTCTACTCCGGTCACCACCTCGAGACGAGGTGACAGCATGTAAGATGGGCATACATCTTAGGGTCGACAGATTATGTTTCTCCTGTTTGAAATGTCTAGCCACAGGAAGAAGTTTGTAGTCCTCCCCTGTGTTCGAGTCCATCAGCGCTTTCCTGATCGTAGACCTATGAACAGCCATGCGTTCTTTAAACATACGGCTAGTTTTGCCTATGTAATAAAGCCCGCAAGGGCATCTGATAAAATACACAACGAATCTCATCTCACAATTCATGGAGGTTTTAATGTGTATTGGTTTTCCAGTATGTGGATGGGCATAGGATTGGCCAATCTGTAATAAGCCACAATTAATACATCCATGACATTTATATACACCAGGCTTCTTTTGTAGCCATGTGGTTGTAGGTGCATATTTAGTCAATGGATCAGTCTGCACCAGAAAGTCCCTCAGGTTTCTACCCTGACGATAGCACATCCTAGGTGGTACCTGACAAATACTACCTATTTTAGGGTCATTGCTCAAGATGTTCCAGTTCTTTTTGATGCTACGTTTAATGACGTTTAATGACATTCGATGCGGTAGTAAAGGTGCTACTGATGTTGATATGGTTGGCCTCCATTACGGCAATACTGTATGTGGTGAGAGGAGAGATTTCCTGTCCACGGCCCCAGCTTTAATAAGGGCCATATCAATTTCTGATCTTAGATATCCCCTATCAAGAAACCTGTTAGCCATTTTACATAAAGCACCCTCTACCAGCTTTCGATCGCTAGTAATGCGCTTAACACTCAGCATCTGGGAGTAGGGAAGACCCCGTTTAAGAGACTCGGGGTGATGGCTCGTGGCACAGAGCAAAGTATTTTTATCTGTAGGTTTCTGAAAAATCTCTGGTGCAGGTAATCCACCATTTTTATATACCACGGTATCCAGAAATGGAATCCTATCCATGCTGTAATTCGCCGTGAAGCATATTGTAGACGGAATCATGTTGAGGTACGAAATTAATTGTAATAGTTCGTCCTCATTGCCTCCCCATATCAAGAAATATCGTCAATGTAGCGGGAGTAATGGACAATGTAATCAGCAAAGGGTGCATCATTTAAAAGGTGTAGTTGTTTGTAACTGTCCATGAAAAGATTAGCATAAGCAGGTGCCATTTTGGAACCCATGCTTTTAAAATTGCCTTTGAAAATTAACATAGATAGTGAGTGTTCAGCCTGAGACAAAAGTGTCCTTCTGGTCTTCAAGAGTTCCTATTGGCACATTTAATACTTAAAACATACCACATTGCTGGATTTGCAAGTGAATACTCCTCTGTATCCTCTGTATATTGATAGTATTGTTCTTAGCGTGTGGAATAAGGGTTTCTGTGGGTATATGTATACATATATCTATATGTATATATACTTTTTTTTTATTGCAGGTCAGTGTTTCTGTTGGCTGGTTAACAAACTATTGGCGTTATCCGTCATCGCTACAAGAACACCTATGTACTGTATATAGTGGGAGAAGATGCTAACAATATGGCTAAAGACATCACCAATATCAATACTTTAATAGCCAGGTTTAATGGTCTCACATATGAAAACAAATGTCAGCAATATATTGAATAGTTTAAAATTAGGTGACTGACGACTGTACACATTGTCTGTAATGTAAAATACAATTAACTAACATTTAACCTGAAGTTACAATTTGTAAGAAGGACCTGTGGTCTAAATTTAACATAGGTTGAACTTGATGGACATATGTCTTTTTAAACTCCTCTATTATTTAACTATATACAGTAACTATGTGCATCTCACCTATATAAAGACTAAATCACATTCAAAGCAATAGGGCTTTTTTATATGAAACATACAGTATAGTGCAGTTTGTTTTGCCCAGAATTGCCCCACTAGTCTCCTGTGTATCTTGTTCCTGTGGTCTCTATGTGCACAAGGCATAGAAGCATGCAATGAGGTCTTGTGAGGGTTTTAATGTTAACACACACACTATAAACCTTACTTCTATCTTACTCAGATAAGGCAACATTCTTACAGTAACTAGCTTATAAATGTGCTTGTTCATGCCATCCTAAAATATAATACTTTGTTTTATTCCCTTCAGCACCACATCAAGTAGAAGTAAATTAACTAACCTTACCATAAGTTCTGGGTCACACTGCCATTATCTCTTCTACTGTAGCTGAGCTCGCCAATATTTACTTAGAAATTATATTTTCAAATAAAGCAACAGTTCAGCAACTGATCAATAACTCTCAATTGTGAATCTTCTTATAGAGAGATAGCTGTATAAGAAAACATGGCTACATGACGACTGATATTACTTCAATGAGAAAGTACAGAAGTCTTCTCCTTTGCTGATCAGATTGTAGAATTTCCAATATACTGCTCCAGGAATCCTTTTATATTCTTCAGGCTCATGGTAAACTACTAGTCTTTGTGCAATTCTGCTTCTCTAATTAATTCCACAGAGAATTCTTCGCTTTCTAAATAGTTACTGGTGTAACTCACATCCTAATCAGCACATTGGGCTTTTGAGTGGTCAGTATGACATTAGATAGTTTTTGGGCAATTCAAATGAAGGGGCTGTAACGTGCCTTACGGTATAGAACTGCTTAGTAAATATGGTCCTTGATATTTTCCAGAACTTTGTATTGAACTTTTTCCTTACTCAACTGTACTCCTCAGTTTGATATATTATTGAGGTAATTTACAAGATTTATCATGCAATACTTCTGTTTTCCAATCCTTAACTTTAGTGGTAAGGCACGAGCACATCATTCTAATATCCATTCGCAAACGTTTTCATGTTATGTTTTAACCAAAAACGAGTCCCAGAGCATCAATTTGCAGAACTTTTAAGTGGTAACAGTTTCTGAGAAATAGCAAGTTTCCACCAACAAAATGCAGCTTAGTCACAGTTACACAGTTACATGGTAGATGAGGTTGAAAAAATACATATGTCCATCCAGCAAAATCTATGCTAAATTTAGATGAGATACTTTATCCTATATTTGTACTTACAGGATATTTATTCAAAAGAAGGCAAACAAAAAACCCAGTGAAATATCCATGTAATATTTGTAAAAAATGTTTTTTTTTAAAAAGCAGTGGAATTGGTGCTCTAATACTGGATCCCAAATAGTATTGTATTGTGTACATTTATATTATGGTGAAACAGAAATACAGGGGTAGGTATCACATTCAAAATTGTATATACCTAATACAGCTCAACCCCGTTATAGCGCGATCCGCTATAACGCGTTTTGCGCGTGGACCCCGAATATTAAAAAAAACAAAACATTTTTTTTCCCGCACACGGCACACACTACACACACACACAAAAAAACCCCTACTTTTGGTGTCGGCTGCTGGCAGGGATCAGTGCGGGGCTGGCGGGGGGGAGGGATCGGAGCGGGGCTGGCAACGGAGCGGGGCTGGCGGGGGGGGGATCTGAGCGGGGCTGGCATCTGAGCGGTCCTGGCGGGGGGCAAAGGAGCAGGGCTGGCATAAGAGCGGGGCTGGCGGGGGGATCGAAGCGAGGATGGCATCGGAGCGGGGTTGGCAGGGGGGGCATCGGAGCGGGGCTGGCATCAGAGCGGGGCTGGTGGGGGGGATCAGAGCGGGGCTGGCGGGGGAATTGAGGCTGCTGGGGGAAGTGTGAGGGGAGTTTCGGTGGCTGCTGGGGGACGTGTAGGGCTGCCGGCGCCTCACTCCACCTCTTCCTCCCTCCCCCCTCCTCCCGATCGAGCGCGCGATGGCCATTTAAAAAAAAAATTCGCGCGACCCAGGTTATAGCGCGGTCGAATCGGGTGGCCCCAGAGGACAGCGCTATAATGGGGTTGAGCTGTATTCAGTGAGGAGTCTCAAAAAATAAATGTCTATAGCAGAGGTGGGCAACCCTGTTGCCAATTGACACAAGTGGCGAATTGGCCATGTAAGTGTGGCGAATTTTAGTTTGACAGCTCCAACAGTAAAATAAACTTTTCCCTGGTGTCGTGTGCTCGTTTCCGTTTTCTGAATGAGTCAATGAAGTGAACCAGCAGCCGGCGATAGTGCTGAGGTGAGGGAAGCAGCAGCAAGTGAGAGTGCTGAGGTGAGGGGAGCAGCAGCAAGTGAGAGTGCTGAGGTGAGGGGAGCAGCCTATTTTGATCTGGTTTAATACTGATTGGCCGGCAAAGCCGGCCAATTCAGTTAAACAGCAATTCTACTTGTTGCCAAGTAGAACAAAGAAAAACCAGTCAAACAAATATATAAGGGAATCAACAAGTGCACTGTAAAAAGTGCACTTAAAAAAGAAGGGTTAACTCTAAAGAACCCATGATGGAGGATACCGAGCAGAGCACTCCACTTAACGCCCACTGGGAGGCAAACTCCGAAACCGTCCCAGTGGACTCGGCGTACGTGAACTCTGCCCGAATACGGGAGTGCACCAGCGCCCGGAACACTGCCACGATGTTCGTTGGGACCCCCCTCTCCAAACGCTGCTTCCTGGTCTTGTAAATGGCTACCTTAGCCACTGCCAGGAGCAGGTTGACTAGGAGATCCCTAGGCTTATTGTCTCGGGACACTGGGCACCCAAAAATAAAATGATGAGGGGAAAAACCCAGCCAGAACTGCAGAAGAAGGCTCCTCAAGGTGGATAAGAGGGGCTGCAGTCTGGCGCAGCTCAGATAAATGTGGAATACGGACTCCCGCTCGCCACAGAAGGGACAGGCGGCGGGGGAGTCCGTGAAGTGTGCCAAATACTCTCCTGTGCTCAGTGCACCGTGGAGGACCCTCCAACTCAAATCCCCGGCGGGACGGGGAACCAAAGCTGAATAGAGCTCTCTCGACTGGGGTCTCTCGCCCTCGTTCCCAAAAAATACCCGCCTCCAGATGGTATCTGGGCGGGTGACAAGGGCGAGGTAGTGCACTATATGGAGCACCAGAGAATACAGGACTTTCCTCGGCATGCCGCGAAAACATGCCGGGGACATATCCCCCAACCTGCTGAGGTTGGGGGGAAGAGGAGCCCGAGGGGGTTGCCGTGGTTTGGGTTCCACGCAAAGATCCGGAGAGCTAGGATTGAAAGGTTGACAAGGCTCTCCGGTCTGCAATACCCCCTCGATGAAGGTGCGTGAGTCGGGGTGGATAGCATCTTTAATCTCCTGGATCAAACGACGAGGGACGCGGGCAGTAAGCAGACCCATACGGGACGCGAGCTCCTCTGCTCCTACCCAGTCCCGCCGCTCATAGTCCAAGAGATCCCCGACTCTGGTCACCTGTGCCAGGATTAGCCGGTGGCAAATAGAGGGTGAATCCAACATCCGAGCCCCCACTGCCGGATTATACAGCAGGGGCTCAGCGAGGAAATCAACCCCCACTGCTTGTTCCTTCCTGGTCGCGGAGACCAGTTTCCAGGCCTTCAGTAAGTCCCGGTAGTATGCCGGCAGCACCGAGAGGTTTCTACCTAAACCCTCGGGCCTGATGAAAAAAAGTTGCCGGTCATACCTCATATTGCGCAGCTGGCGAAAGAAAAAGGTCGCCAGCTGGCACCACTGCGGAGACGGATCTGCGAATAGGTATCTCTGCAGGTACTGGAGGTGGAAAGTGTGTAACTGGGAGCGGACACACACCACTCACTGTCCACCCTCCTCCAAAGGGAGACACGCAACTCCCGCAGAGACCCAATGCTTCCCCATCCAGAGAAAATCCATCAATCTCCTCTGGATCTTGTTGATAAATTCGGGGGGTGGACCCATGGCTATCAGCCGGTGCCAAAGCTGACTGGCCACCAGCTGATTAATCACCAGGGTCCTTCCCCTAAGGGAAAGCATTCTCGACAGATACAACCATGACCCCAGATGAGCAATGACCCGTTCTTCAAGATCACTGAAGTTTTCTGGGGCCGGGTCCTCCGCAGCAGACAGGTAGACTCCCAGATACTTGAGAGTATCGCTCTCCCACGAGACATTCCGAAACGTGGGGGGCAAAGAGTCCACCTGTAAGGGACATACCAGCACTTGGACCAGTTGATCCGAGCAGAAGAAGCCGCGGTGTAGACCTCTTGGCACGCTTGTGCCCGCTCTAGATCATCTAGGTCCTGGGCCACGAGGAGCACGTCATCGGCATAAGCCGACAGGACTACTCGCATGTCGGGCTCCCGCAGCACCAGCCCGGTGAGCCTCCTCCTCAGTAGGCAGAGGAAGGGCTCAATGGCCAGCACGTACAGTTGCCCAGACAGGGGGCACCCTTGACGTACTCCCCGACCAAACACAAAAGGTGCCGTCAGGGACCAGTTGATCTTCACCAGACACTCTGCAGAGGCGTACAGCATCTGGAGAAAGCCCACAAATTGTGGGCCGAAGCCAAACGCCCGCAGGTTCTGCATAAGGTAACGGTGATCCACTCTGTCAAACGCCTTCTCCTGATCTAGGGACAGGAAGGCGAGCGATAGACCAGTCCTCTGCGCGTAGTGCATCAGGTCCCGGACCAGAAAAATGTTGTCATGAATGCTCCGGCCCGGGACAGTATAGGACTGGTCGGGGTGAATCACCTCTGCCAGCAAGGACTTGAGCCTCAGCGAAAGCGCTTTGGCTACGATCTTATAGTCCGTGCTGAGCAGTGAGACCGGTCGCCAATTAGAGATCTGACGGAGATCCCCCTTCTTCGGCAGCAAAGACAGTATTGCCCGCCGACACGAAAGTGGCATCTCACCGATCTCAAGGGCTTCAGCTAGGACCTCGGTGAAATCAGGTCCCAGCATCTCCCAGAAAAACCAGAAGAACTCCACAGTCAGCCCGTCTAGCCCCGGCGCTTTTCCGCGGGACATGAGACTGAGGGCTTCAGAGAGCTCGGCCAGAGTCAAAGGTAACTCAAGCCGCTCCCTTCCATCCCCACCGACCGTGGGAAGCCCCTCCCATAAGACCCTGCATTTATCTGGCTGGATGGACTCCGGAGAGAAAAGATCTACATAGAATCTCCGGGTTCTGTCCCGGATGCTCTCCGGGTCAGTCAGAGGGGTACCGTCCTCTGCCAACAGGCATGTGATATGTCTACGGTTTCCCCTCTTTTTCTCCAGTGCGTAGAAGAGGCGCGATCCGCGATCCATCTCTCGAAGGAAGACAGCCGCTTCTCGAGATCGAGCACCTCCTCCCTGAGGGCCTCGATCTCAGCATCGCGCCGCCCGCTGGCACCTTTTGTGTACTCCTGACACGAGGCGCAGATGAACCTTGCCCACGTCCCACCACTGCTCTAACGTGGCAAAGTCTGACCTGCAACCTCTCCAGGCTATCCAAAAATCTCGGACCGTCGTCGCAAACCCCTTGTCCTCCAACAACGTATTGTTGAAGTGCCAATATGCGGCCGAGGGTGCTGCAGGTAGCAGCGTCACCGTCACGGACGCACAATTGTGGTCCGAAAACGGTGCCAGCCTAATGGCACTGGACTGGGCTCGCGACAGGCTGTGGCTGGAAATATACAGCCTGTCGATCCGGGACCAGGACATCCGTTCACCCCTAAACACCCTAACATGGGTGAACTCAGTGGATGCCTCAGGATGTTGTTCTCGCCAGACGTCTACCAAGGAGTAGCGGGTGATGACCTCCCACAAGGCCGACGCAGAACACGGGTGTGGCTCCGGATCATTCCGGTCTTTACGAGCCTCGAGGGTCAGTTAAAATCACCCCCGAGCACCACGTATTCGTCCGCGTCGACTGTTTCCAGGAATTCAGACATTCTGACGAAGAACTGCCTTCTCAGGGGTCCGGTGGCAGGAGCATACACGTTCAGGAAATTAAACGTGTAGTCCTCGTGTCGGACCCTGATATGCAACAGGCGACCTGGAACAACAGCTTTGGCAAGCAGCAGCTCAGGTTGAAAGGATTCAGAGAACAGGGTCACCACCCCACAAGATGTCGAAGTGAGGTGGCTGAAAAAGACCTTGCCTCGCCACTCCAGATGCCAGCTGGCTTCAGCCTCTGGAGTGGTATGGGTTTCCTGCAGGAAACTCACAGAATACTTTCCCTTTTTTAAAAAGGAGAGTACCTGGAACCTGCGAAACCCGTCCTTACATCCATTTACGTTTAGCGTACCGATGCTCAAAGCCATTGGTAATCAAGAGTCTTGCTTCCCATAGGCGCTCAGGGTACTATACCCCGAGAAGCCTTTACGTGCTCTCGCAACACTTTGTTAAACTTTAGGACCCGAGAATGTTCGATAGTCCCGGAAAGTTTGGCCTTGTGGTTAGCCTTGATATATACTCTGAGAGAGTGGAGAATGACCGAAGCATCCTTCCACCTCTCAAGGGCCAACTGTACCTTCGTATGTCCGTGTCTACAGAGGGTATCATCCAGGAAACTATCTAGCTCCCGGGCAGGGATAATGGGGATCGAGGACTCCCCCGTCTCCATGGTGCCAGAGGACCCCCTCTGAGTCCCAACTCCCCAGGCTCCTCTTGGCTGGAGAATTCAAGACCCCCGTCCTTCTCTGCGGGGGCCTCTCTCAGCCCTAGATTGGATCCCCTCCTCGGTGTTTCCACGAGGGGGTCCACTGTGCTCTCCATCCCCGAGTCAGGATGTTCAGGGGCAGCTGGTGGCGACATGGCAGAGGCAGTGGTCTCCCGAGAGTCCTCGGGGGCCACAGAAGCACACATGCCACGGGTGTTCGCATCACCCACGGGAGGGCACTCACCAACCGCGGGAGGGCCCTCACCATCCGCAGGAGGGCCCCCACCGTCCGCGGGAGGGCCCTCACCATCCGCGGGAGGGCCCCCATCCTCCGCGGGAGGGCACCCACCATCCGCGGGAGGGAACCCACCATCCGCGGGAGGGCACCCACCATCCGCGGGAGGGCTCTCACCAACCATGGGTTGGAACACCTTTGCAAGGGCTTCATAGGGAGGGTCTTTCCCAGCGTTCACTCCCAACAAAGTGCCTGCCCAAATCTCTGCACCAAGAGGGTTCAGGTCAGACAACTCCCAGATGTAATCGGAAGTGCTCACCACAACACCCTCCAAACCCTCATCCACGGGGGTCAGCCCTAACCCATCTCCTTCCTCTGGTGATGCAAACCGGGGCTTTTTATCCCTATGTGCGTCACCCGAAGGCGGTACAGCCGGAGGGGGATCCCGGCTGGCTCTGAAGATAGGTGCATTCGGCATGTCAAATTCACCGAAGCACAATTCTCCGGGGGACGCTCTCCAACCGAGAGGGGCGCTGGGAGGCTCCCCAACGTCCCCAGAGGCATCAGGTACCTCCAGCTGCATTCCTTCCAGAAATTCGGGGGGGGGGGCTGTACCTTTGTGGGATCCGGCTTACACTGGTTAATCCCAACCAGTGGGCCGGACAGGACCACCTTGTGCGGAACTGATTTTTCTTTCCGCTTCCGAGACTTCAGAGGGTAAACGTAATATGGTTTACCCTCCTCAACCTTCTCAATCACCCTCTTATTGGTTTTAGATTTGCTCTTCCTGGGGATTGATTTCCCAGGAGAGGGTACCGCTGTCTCCATAGCAGGAGTTTCCTCCCGCTCCCCTTCACCCTGTATGGTGCTTACAATGGGGTTAGGGGGTTCTTGGGGGGGGGGGACAGCGACAGAGGGTGACTGTTGTGGGGTGACTTTGTTCTTCCCCCTCTTTTTTGGGAGGAGAGGTTCAGATGTCACTGTTTGAGATGGGGCAGTGACATCTTCTGCGGTCCCACAGGGGGCCTGGGCCTTCGAGGGCTTTTCCCTCTCTCTCTTTCTTTGGGGGAGAGGTGTAGATGTCACTGTCCGAGATGGGGCAGCGACAACTCCTGTGGTCCCAGCGGGGGCCTGGGCCCCCGAGGGCTCCGCTTCAGTGGGCGCAGCGGCACAGGGTGTTTCCTCCTGGGGGGAGACAGCGCTAACAGAGGCTGGCTGCTCCAGGGCGACCCCCTCTCCTTCCTTCCGCTCTCCAGGAAGAGATGCAGAAGTCACTGTTCCGGATGGGACAGCGACATCTCCTGCGGTCTCAGGAGGGACCTGGGCCCTTGAGGGCCCCGCTGTGGTGGGCACAGCGGTAGCGGGTGTCTTGGCAGAGGGAGGGGCGGGTGCAGGAGTTGGGATGGGTCCTCTGTTCCCTCTGAGGCAACTCCTACGAGTGTGCCCCAGCTCTCTGCACAGATAACATCTAACCCCCTCCGTGCCATAAAACACAGTGTATGCTATGCCCTCGTAGAGCACCCTAAACGAACCCTCCACAGATTCAGTGCTCCCTGGCAGCAGCAGTTGTACCTGCCGCCTAAATGAGAGTACATGCCTCAGCGCCCTATCTCTGCAGCCCAAAGATAATTTTATTATGGAGGACTTAATGTCTCCCAGGGCTTGCAGGTACGGCTTCATGAGGCAATCAGGGATGAAGGGGGGCACATTTGACAGAATGACCTTTGTGCCAAGTGAGAAAAGGAATCAGGCTTAAGAAAAACAAGAGTGAAATTAGAAGTTTAAACAACCAGAAAAAAACCTCCAGTAGTGAGGGAGGAGAGAGGGGGTGAGACTGCAGTTTTCCAGCCAGCTAAACTGCAGCTATGCTGGATTAAATCACTGCAGCCCCTGGGTGAAAACCAAAAACGTTTTTTAAGCCTGAAAATACACCCAAAACCCTCTATAAAAACTCCCAGTATACTCACAGTATACTCCCCCACAGATCTAAAGCAAAAAATACCAAATAAAGAAAGAATAAAGCTGATTCCTTACCAAATGCCTGGGAGCTCGGTTCATACACTTCTGAGGGAAACAGCCTATTTTGATCTGGTTCAATACTGATTGGCCGGCGAAGCCGGCCAATTCAGTTAAACAACAATTCTACTTGTTGCCAAGTAGAACAAAGAAAAACCAGTCAAACAAATATATAAGGGAACCAACAAGTGCACTGTAAAAAGTGCACTTAAAAAAGAAGGGTTAACTTAAAAGAACCCATGATGGGGGATACCGAGCAGAGCACCCCGCCTAACGCCCACTGGGAGGCAAACTCCGAAACCGTCCCAGCGGACTCGGCGTACGTGAACTCTGCCCGAATACGGGAGTGCACCAGCGCCCGGAATACTGCCACGATGTTCGTTGTGACCCCCGTCTCCAAACACTGCTTCCTGGTCTTGCAAATGGCTACCTTAGCCACTGCCAGGAGCAGGTTGACTAGGAGATCCCTAGGCTTATTTTCTCGGGACACTGGGCACCCAAAAATAAAAAGATGAGGGGAAAAACCCAGCCAGAACTGCAGAAGAAGGCTCCTCAAGGTGGATAAGAGGGGCTGCAGTCTGGCGCAGCTCAGATAAATGTGGAATACGGACTCCCGCTCGCCACAGAAGGGACAGGCAGCGGGGGAGTCCGTGAAGTGTGCCAAATACTCTCCTGTGCTCAGTGCACCGTGGAGGACCCTCCAACTCAAATCCCCGGCGGGACGGGGAACCAAAGCTGAATAGAGCTCTCTCCACTGGGGTCTCTCGCCCTCGTTCCCAAGAAATACCCGCCTCCAGATGGTATCTGGGCGGGTGACAAGGGCGAGGTAATGCACTATATGGAGCACCAGAGAATACAGGACTTTCCTCGGCATGCCGCGGAAACATGCCGGGGACATATCCCCCAACCTGCTGAGGTTGGGGGAGATAGGAGCCCGAGGGGGTTGCCGTGGTTTGGGTTCCACGCAAAGATCCGGAGAGCTGAAGTTGATAGGTTGACAAGGCTCTCCGGTCTGCAAAACCCCCTCGATGAAGGTGCGTGAGTCGGGGTGGATTGCATCTTTAATCTCCCGGATCAAACGACGAGGGACACGGGCAGTAAGCATACCCATACGGGGCGCAAGCACCTCTGCGCTTACCCAGTCTCGCCGCTCATAGTCCAGGAGATCCCCGACTCTGGTCACTTGCGCCAGGATTTGCCGGCGGCAAATAGAGGGTGAATCCAACATCCGAGCCCCCACTGCCGGATTATACAGCAGGGGCTCGGCGAGGAAATCAACCCCCACCGCCTGTTCCTTCCTGGTCGCGGAGACCAGTTTCCAGGCCTTTAATAAGTCCCGGTAGTATGCCGGCAGCTCCGAGAGGTTTCTACCTAAACCCTCGGGCCTGATGATAAACAGTTGCCGGTCATATCTCATACTGCGCAGCTAGCGAAAGAAACTGGTCGCCAGCTGGCACCACTGCGGAGACGGATCCGCGAATAGGTATCTCTGCAGGTATTAGAGGCGGAAAGTGTGTAACTGGGAGCGGAAACACACCACTCCCTGTCCACCCTCCTCCAAAGGAAGGCACGCAACCCCCACAAAGACCCAATGCTTCCCCATCCAGAGAAAATCCATCAATCTCCTCTGGATCTTGTTGATAAATTCGGGGGGCGGACACATGGCTATCAGCCGGTGCCAAAGCTGACTGGCCACCAGCTGGTTGATCACCAGGGTTCTTCCCCTAAGGGAAAGCATTCTCGCCAGATACACCCATGACCCCAGATGAGCAATGACTCGTTCTTCAAGCTCACTGAAGTTTTCTGGGGCTGGGTCCTGCGCAGCAGACAGGTAGACTCCCAGATATTTGAGCGTATCGCTCCCCCATGAGATATTACGAAACGCGGGGGGAAAAGAGTCCACCTGTAAGGGACCCACCAAAATGCCGGAGCACTTGGACCAGTTGATCCGAGCAGAAGAGGCTGTGGTGTAGACCTCTTGGCACGCTTGTGCCCGCTCTAGATCATCTAGGTCCTGGGCCACGAGGAGCACGTCATCGGCATAAGCCGACAGGACTACCCGCATGCTGAGCACCAGCCCAGTGAGCCTCCTCCTCAGTAGGCATAGGAAGGGCTCGATGGCCAGCGCGTATAGTTGCCCAGACAGGGGACACCCCTGACGTACTCCCCGACCAAACACAAAAGGTGCCGTCAGGGACCAATTAATTTTTACCAGACACTCTGCAGAGGCGTACAGCATCTGGAGAAAGCCCACAAATTGTGGGCCAAAGCCAAACTCCCGCAAGGTCTGCATGAGGTAACGGTGATCCACCCTGTCAAACGCCTTCTCCTGATCTAGGGACAGGAGGGCGAGTGACAGACCAGTCCTCTGCGCGTGGTGTAGCAGGTCCCGGACCAGAAAAATGTTATCATGAATGCTCCGGCCCGGGACAGTATAGGACTGGTCGGGGTGAATCACCTCTGCCAGCACGGACTTGAGCCTCCGCGAGAGCGCTTTGGCTACGATCTTATAATCCGTGCTGAGCAGTGAGACCGGTCGCCAGTTAGAGATCTGGCGGAGATCCCCCTTCTTCGGCAGCAGAGACAGTATTGCCCGCCGACATGAAAGGGGCATCTCACCAGTCTCCAGGGCTTCGGCCAGGACCGTGGTGAAATCAGGTCCCAGCATCTCCCCAAAAAATGGAAGAACTCCACAGTCAGCCCGTCTAGCCCCGGCGCTTTTCCATGGGACATGAGATTAAGAGCTTCAGAGAGCTCGGCCAGAGTCAAAGGTAACTCAAGCCGCTCTCGTCCTCCCTCGCCGACCGTGGGAAGCCCCTCCCATAAGACCCTGCACGCATCCGGCTGGATGGACTCCAGAGAGAAAAGATCTACGTAAAACCTCCGGGTTCTGTCCCGGATGCTCTCCGGGTCAGTCAGAGGGGTACCGTCCTCTGCTAGCAAGCAGGGGATATGTTTACGGTTTCCCCTTTTTTTCTCCAGCGCGTAGAAGAGGCGTGACCCGTGACCCTCTTCCCGAAGGAAGTGGATACGGGATCACACATACGCCCCCCGAGCTCTCCGATCTTCCAAGTCCCGGAGAGCGCACTTCCTCTCCACGTACGAACACTGCAGGAATTGGTCTCCTGCCACAGACAGCCGCCTCTCGAGATCGAGCACCTCTTCCCTAAGGGTCTCGATCTCAGCATCACGCCACCTGCTGGCACCTTTAGTGTGCTCTTGACAAACGAGGCGCAGATGAACCTTGCCCACGTCCCACCACTGCTCTAACGTGGCAAAGTCTGACCTGCAACCTCTCCAGGCCATCCAATAGTCTCGGACCGACGTCGCAAACCCCTTGTCCTCCAACAACGTATTGTTGAAATGCCAATAGGCAGCCGAGGGCGCTGCTGGTATTAGCGCCACCGTCACGGACACACATTTGTGGTCCGAAAACGGCGCTAGCCTAATGGTACTGGACTGAGTTCGCGACAGGCTGTGGCAGGATATGTACAGCCTATCGATCCGGGACCAGGATATCCGTCCACCTCTAAACACTCTAACATAGGTGAACTCAGTGGATACCCTGGGATGTTGTTCTCTCCAGACGTCTACCAAGGAGTAGCGGATGATGACCTCCCGCAAGGCCGACGCAGAACTCGGGTGTGGCTCCGGACCATTCCGGTCCCTCAGAGCCTCGAGGGTGCAGTTAAAATCACCCCCAAGCACCACGTGTTCGTCCGTGTCGACTGTCTGCAGGTATTCGGACAATCTGACGAAGAACTGCCTTCTCAGGGGTCCGGTGGCAGGAGCATACACGTTCAAGAAATTAAACGTGTAGTCCTCGTGCCGGACCCTGAGATGCAATAGGCGACCTGGAACAACAGTTTTGGCAAACAGCAGCTCAGGTTGAAAGGATTCAGAGAACAGGGTCACCACCCCACAAGATGTCGAAGTGAGGTGGCTGAAAAAGACCTTGCCTCGCCACTCCAGATGCCAGCTGGCTTCAGCCTCTGGAGTGGTATGGGTTTCCTGCAGGAAACTCACAGAATACTTTCCCTTTTGTAAAAAGGAGAGTACCTGGAACCTGCGAAACCCGTCCTTACATCCATTTACGTTTAGTGTACCGATGCTCAAAGCCATTGGTAATCAAGAGTCTTGCTTCCCATAGGCGCTCAGGGTACTATACCCCGAGAAGCCTTTATGTGCTCTCGCAACACTTTGTTAAACTTTAGGACCCGAACATGTTCGAAAGTCCCGGAAAGTTTGGCCTTGTGGTTAGCCTTAATATATACTCTGAGAGAGTGGAGAATGACCGAAGCATCCTTCCACCTCTCAAGGGCCAACTGCACCTTCGTATGTCCGTGTCTACAGAGGGTATCATCCAGGAAACTATCTAGCTCCCGGGCAGGGATAACGGGGATCGAGGACTCCACCGACTCCATGGTGCCAGAGGACTACCCTCTGAGCCCCAACTCCCCAGGCTCCTCTTGGCTGGAGAATTCAAGACCCCCATCCTCTGCGGGGGCCTCTCTCAGCCCTAGATTGGATCCCCTCCTCTGTGTTTCCACGAGGGAGTCCACTGTGCTCTAAACCTCCATCCCCGAGTCAGGATGTTCAGGGGCAGCTGGTGGTGACATGGCAGAGGCAGTGGTCTCCCGAGAGTCCTTGGGGGCCACAGAAGCACACATGCCACGGGTGTTTGTATCACCTGCGGGAGGGCACTCACCAACCGCGGGAGGGCCCTCACCATTCGCGGGAGGGCCCTCACTATCCGCGGGAGGGCTCTCACCACCCGCGGGAGAGTCCTCACCATCCGCGGGAGGGCCCTCACCATCCGTGGGAGGGCCCTCACCATCCGCGGGAGGGCCCTCACCATCCGCGGGAGGGCACTCACCAACCATCTGAGGGCACTCATTAGCAAGGACCTCAAAGGGAGGGTCTATCCCAGCATTCACTCCCAATAAAGTGCTTGCCCAAAACTCCGCACTAAGAGGGTTCAGGTCAGACAACTCCCAGATGTAATCGGAAGTGCTCACCAAAACACCCTCCAAACTCCCACCCACAGGGGTCAGCCCTAGCCCATCTCCTTCCTCTGGTGACGCAAACCGGGGCTTTTTATCCCTATGTGCATCATCCGAAGGCGGTACAACCGGAAGGGGATCCTGGTCGACCCCCGGGTCCCCGAAGACAGGTATCTTTTTTGTGTCCGGTGGGGTAAATTCACCGAAACACAAGTCTCCGGGGGATTCTCTCCAACCCAGAGGGGCGTTGGGAGGCTCCCCAACATCTATTTCTAGGAGTAAGGCCTCATGCTGTTGAGCACTTTGGCCTTCCACCCCAGAGTTGTCGGGTACCTCCTCTTGCATTCCCTCCAGATCTTCGAGGGGGGGGGGGGCTGTACATTTATGAGATCTGGCTCACACTGGTTAATTCCAACCAGTGGGCCGGATGGAGCCACCTCGTGCGGAACTGATGTTGCGTTCTCTTTTGGAGACATCCGCGGGTGAACGTAATCCGGTTCACCCACCTCGACCTCCTCAAACGCCCTCCTGTTTTTAGTTTTAAATTTGCTCTTCCTGGGGATTGATTCCCAGGAGAGGGTGCCGCTGCCACCCCAGCAGGAGCTTCCTCCTGCTCCCCCGCACCCTGTTCTTGGGGGGGGACAGCGACAACAGAGGGTGACTGTTGTGGGGTGGCTTTTACATTCTCTCTCTGATCTTTAGGGAGAGGTGCAGATGTCACCGCCCGAGATGGGGCAGCGACATCTTCTGCGGTCCCAGGGGGGACCTGGGCCCTCGAGGGCTTTACCTTCTCCCTCTGTTCTTTTGGGAGAGGTGCAGATGTCACCGCCCGAGATGGGGCAGCGACATCTCCTACGGTCCCAGAAGGGACCTGGGCTCTCGAGGGCCCCGCTGTGGTAGGCACAGCGGTACCAGGTGTCTTGGCAGAGGGATGGGCTGGTGCAGGAGCTGAGGTGGGATTCCTGTTCCCTTTGGGGCAACTCCTACGAGTGTGCCCCAGCTCCTTGCACAGATAACACCTAACCCCCTCCGTGCCATAGAAAAAAGTATATTGAATGCCCTCGTAGGGCACCCTAAAGGAACCCTCTACAGATTCTGTGCTCCCCGGCAGCAGCAGTTGTACCTGCTGCCTAAATGAGAGCACGTGCCTCAGCGCCCTATCCCTGCAGCCCAAAGGCAATTTTGTTATAGGAGACTTAATGTCTCCCACGGTTTGCAGGTGCGGCTGCAAGAGGTTGTCTGGGATGAAAGGGGGCATATTTGAAAGAATGACCTTTGTGCCTAACCCCTCCATGGGTTCTATAGGGATATAGATCCCACCTACATTGATGCCTTTCTGCACCAGGGTGTGGGTGGCAGCCAGCGTATGGAGGAAGAAAATGACCCTCCCATACATCTTGCTGGCCGCCACCACAGCAGAGGGACCCACAACGTCTGCCACAGCCCTTACATAGATCTCCATGTTAAGGCCAGGTGACATTGGGCATCTTACCCCAAGCTTCCTGCTCACACCAGGCGTGGCCCCAGCATTGTTGTTGCTGGGGTCGACGCCTGCAGCTGTTATTTGTGCCCATGTTTGAACTGGGTCCACAGGGGCCATGCTGCTAACAGGTGCTGGGGGAGGCGTGGCCAAGGCACTGGAAGGACCAGGCCTAGGGCTGTGACTAAGAGTGTTGCTCCTAGGGGCCACAGTTTTTGGTGTTCGGTATCCGGGTGTGGTCCCCATTGCTACACTACTCCTACCTCCCTTAGGCATGATAATATAAGCCTTTTAGTCAGGGGAGGAGGTAGTGTTTAGAGAGAAAGGTGCAAAGAGGAACTGTCCTTTTAAGAACCATTTAACCTCTCTGCAAAGGGAGGGGGAAAAAAGACAGCTTTTAAACCTGCTGTAGTTTTCCTCCTTTTCCCTTATTACTCTCTCTCTCTGTTGCAATAAGCCAAACAATTTATAAGTCTTTAAAGAAAAGACACAGAGCTCTTAATTGCAGGTGAGAAAAGAGGAATCAGACTTAAGAAATAAAGTGAAAATAGAAGTAAAACAACCAGGGGTGTGGGAGGGGAGAGGGGTTGAAAGCTACAGTACCAGCCAGCCAAAGTGCAGCTTGTGCTGGGTTGAAAAATACTGCAGTTCCTGGGTGAAAAACCAAAAACGGTATTTAAACCCCAAAAAAACAACCTTTAAACCTGTACAAAACACACAGTCCCCCACAGTTTCACTCCAAAATATAACAATAGGAAATCAAGTGAAATTGGAAGTAAAACAGCCAGTTAAACAACCAGGGGTGGGGAAGGAGAGAGGGGTTGAAAGCTGCAGTTTCCAGCCAGCCAAAGTGCAGCTTGTGCTGGGTTGAAAACCCACTGCAGTCCCTGGGTGAAAAACCAAAACGGTTTTTAAACCCCAAAAACAACCTCTAAACCTCTACAAAACACACAGTCCCCCACAGTTTCACTCCAAAATATAACAAATGAAAAGAAGAATACAACCTGACTCCACAATGCCTGGGAGCTCTGTACATACACTTCTGAGTGAAGCAGCCTATTTTGATCTGGTTTAATACTGATTGGCCGGCCCGCTCCAGATCATCTAGGTCCTGGGCCACGAGGAACACGTCATCGGCATAAGCCGACAGTACTACCCGCATGCTGGGCTCCCGCAGCACCAGCCCGGTGAGCCTCCTCCTCAGTAGGCAGAGGAAGGGCTCGATGGCCAGCGCGTATAGTTGCCCAGACAGGGGACACCCCTGACGTACTCCCCGACCAAACACAAAAGGTGCCGTCAGGGACCAATTAATTTTTACCAGACACTCTGCAGAGGCGTACAGCATCCAGAGAAAGCCCACAAATTGTGGGCCAAAGCCAAACTCCCGCAGGGTCTGCATGAGGTAACGGTGATCCACCCTGTCAAACGCCTTCTCCTGATCTAGGGACAGGAGGGCGAGTGACAGACCAGTCCTCTGCGCGTGGTGTAGCAGGTCCCGGACCAGAAAAATGTTGTCATGAATGCTCCGGCCCGGGACAGTATAGGACTGGTCGGGGTGAATCACCTCTGCCAGCACGGACTTGAGCCTCAGCGAGAGCGCTTTGGCTACGATCTTATAATCCGTGCTGAGCAGTGAGACCGGTCGCCAGTTAGAGATCTGGCGGAGATCCCCCTTCTTCGGCAGCAGAGACAGTATTGCCTGCTGACATGAAAGGGGCATCTCACCAGTCTCCAGGGCTTCGGCCAGGATCTCGGTGAAATCAGGTCCCAGCATCTCCCAAAAAAAACGGAAGAACTCCACAGTCAGCCCGTCTAGCCTCGGCGCTTTTCCGTGGGAAAGCAGCACCAGCCATCTACAGTAGTACTACACATCACACAATGCATAATACAGTACGCACATAACTGCACTAATTTTTTGTTTTCTTGTCGATTCAGAAAAAAGGGTGGCCTGGGGGGAGGTGGGGTTTTGTGTCCAGTCTAATCTGTTTGTACAGTAAAATGTACAGTATACAGCACCGACAAAGTTTATTGCAGCAAATGCCGCCGGTTCACCGGGATTTACTCTGGCTGGTGCTGAGGAAAGTCAGCACATCAGCCGCATCCAGCCGCGTCCCCTCCGTTCCCCCCCCCTCCAATCCGCGCGCAATTTACATACCTTCCCGACCCCCTAGCTGTGCCTGCTGTGCCCCTCTGCTTCCCCGCTCCCCCGCTTACCTCACTTCAAACCTTCAGGGGAGTCGGGGAAGCCGGGGAAGCCGGGGAAGCCGGGGAAGCCGGGCGCTCACGTGACTGTGACGTCACCGACGTCACGCGAACGAGCCGCTTGTCAACGCTACTCCACGCTGCCGCCACGCATCCTGCCGGGCGGTTTTTGCTGCAATAAACTTTGTCGGTGCTGTATAAACAGCAGTAATGTTGTACACAAAACCTCTCCTCTCTCAATGAACTAATGTACTGTACACAGAATGAGGAACAAGATAAAGATGGAAAAAACAATATTACTATATACCTATACTATAAGTTTACCTTTTGCTTCATTCATTGTAACATCGCCGGAAGAAGAGATCAGTGTATCTCGAAAGCTCGCACAAATAAAAGCATTTCGTTAGCCACAGAACGGTATCATCTATTTATTTTTTTATTTTTTTGATTATTGAAGCTCGGCTAACACGGTACTGATACCTCTACATGTATATATATATATATATATATATATATATATATATATATATATATATATATATGCAAATATAACTGTATGCTCATCTGCATGTCTTAGGCAGGTCTGCAACCCCGCCTTTCCGGAAAGGCGGGGTTGCAGACCTGCCTAAGACATGCAGATGAGCATACAGTTATATTTGCATATTTGCTTTCCTGTGGAGGGTTTTTGTCACTTTTTTTACTCTCCATAACTTAACTCAGTATTATGTTTTATATATATATATATCTATATATCTATATATATATATATATAGATATATATAGATATATATAGATATATATAGATATATATAGATATATATATATATGATACATTACAGTATATATTATTAAATAATATTCTTATAAATGTGCATTATTCATGTTTCCCCATGTTTTAGAAATGTTTTCTAAATGTTTATCCAATTTCAATCTGCCAAAAGAACTTAATAAAGACTGCATTATGTATTATTCATGATTTATTTTTATATTTGTATTTTTTGGTTCCTGATAAAACAATATAAATATTTATTCACATTCCTGCTAGTCATAATCATTTACAACAACCACAACCCCCCCCACCCCACCCCTACAGTACACCAATGAATCAGTTAATGTTTTTTTTAACTCTCAATTCTCACAGTGCTGTGCAAATCGGATTTACATTTCAAAATCGAGAAGGGGTTTTCCAAAGCGTTACCGTCAACAAAGCCTCAAAGGGTTGGGGGGGGGGGCGTGATTACACGCAGGTGCAGTGAGGCTTTGTAGGTCGGCTACGGACGGATTAAGAACACAATGGCAATATTCAGAAAATTAACGACTCTGTGGAGAGAGGGGGTTGGGTGACTCATGCGCAGTAAGCAGCAAGCTCCCATCTCTAAAAGGATTAGAGTACACGCAGGCGCAGTGAGGCGATTGACGCTCGGGCTAGGGACGGATTAAAAACACAATGACTAACTTCAGAAAATGAATGACTCTATGGAGGTGTTTGTCGATAAGAATTTGTGTGTGCGTGGGGGAGGGATGAAGGATTAGTTGTGCAGCAGTTCAAAGAAATAACATACTGTACTGTACTGTAGAGAACAGTACTTTCAAAAGGCAGTTCATCATAATACTGTAATTTGATCCCTACACCCCCCAAATACAGTACATAAAAAGCACACAAATCAACCATGTGCAGGCAAACGCATAGATTTTAAATCGTAATATCAAGATTGTTTTTGCAGGCTTGTGGATAAAATAACAGTTAAAAAATCATAATTAATAATTTTTGGGGGAGAACTCAAGCAAGCAGCGGTGGGTGAAGTTACAGGCGCATCTCAAAGAGAATTACACGCAGGCGCAGTGAGGCTTTGTAGGTCGGCTATGGACAGATTCAGAACATAATGGCAAGATTCAGTAAATTAACGACTCTGTGGAGAGGGGGGTTGGGTGACTCATGCGCAGTAAGCAGCTTGCTCCCATCTCTAAAAGGATTACACGCAGGCGCAGTGAGGCTTTGTAGGTCGGCTATGGACGGATTAAGAACACAATGGCAATATTCAGAAAATTAACGCCTCCGTGGAATTTCAAATCCTGGAGTTAGCATTCGTGGGGGAAGGGGCGGCAGGGTACAGCTGCATGAAGTTCAAAGCTAAAGACATACTTTGATTTCAAAAGGCAGTTCATCATAATAATACACCCCCAAATACAGTACGTAAAAAGCACACAAATCAACCATATGCAGGGTTGCAGTCAAAAGCTACAGCACAGATTGAATATCGTAATACAGTAAAATGGGTTTTGCAGTCTCTTGTGGAGAAAAAAAATGACAATAAAAAATTAAAAAAATAATTTTGGTCACTCACTCAGGCAAGCAAGCAGTGGTGGGCGAAGTTACAGGCACAGGCGCAGTAAATTCCTGCTGTCAAGCAGGAATGTGATTGAAACCAGACACACGTTCAAAGGAATGGTGTGGGAGAGATGTACTGCATTGCACAGAAGTTAAGAAGTTGAAATACCCTGCAGTGCAGTTAATTATCCTGAGCGAGGGGAGAGCGCTGTATATGCCGAAATGTGACACTGTTACAGTACTGTACACGCCTATGCGTTTCAACAATTTTCAAATGTGACATACCGTACAGCAGCACAGCACTACAAATGCATGTATACTTTAAATATGCAAATTTATAATTACTGCGCGCGCACTCACAGACTGTGTACTGACGTAGGTTGAACCGCGAAGGTATTAGACTTCCAAGACAACAGCTCGCAAACGCCCCCCTGAGTTTTTACACGGCATTGCAGTATTGTAGACAGCGAGAATAAAATGCTAATATCACGAGCGCGAAAATAACGCAGTTCACTCCGGGGGAAAACGACAAAAAAACGCACCTAACCGGGATAATCTGAGAGCCGCGGATCTAGCCGTCTTAGACTCAGGTCGGCCGCCACTGTACTTCTCACGGTCATTAAGTTATTGTAGCTCTTCCTTTAAAGTGGTTTTGGCATCCGTCCAGCTCCGCTACAATGTATCACTTCATTCTTCGAGAGTGCACTCTAAGAATTTGCCATAGGAAAGCATGGCGCCATTGACTTACAATGGTGTAACTCTGTTCATGCTTTCCTATGGGCAAAGTCCGCCATAGACTATAATGGCAGAGCTCCGCCATTCATCTCAATGGGAAAAAACTCCTCCATTGACTTCAATGGAGAAACTACGCTCATCCTCACGGGCGCCATCTGCTGTCATGATATAGGGCCAAAACTGCATGGAGATTCAATGGCGACCTATGGGACAGTGCCGGCAGGTGCTAACTGAGCATGGGAAAAGGGAACAAGGGGTAACAGCCATATACATCATTAACCCTTGCCATCCCGACCTGTTCCCTGCTTTGCATATCACCAGAGGAGAAGAAAAACACAAGAAGTAAGAAGACAGAAGAGAAAACTTCAAAAGCAAAGATACCTTGATGTGTAAGCATTTACACAAGGCCGTGTAAGTGTTATGTTATTTTACACCTTATTTCACATCCAAGTTTTATATCATTGCATTTTATCACACATCTATATAGTCCCTCAACCTGTGCTCCCTCATTCCCTTTGTCTGTTTCACATGTACCAAGGATCCTGGATAGGTCCTTTTTTGAGGTTTTGAGCAGCAGGAAGAGACTCGGAAGTAGAGGAGACCTTTAAGTACCCTTTAAGGTTGTATTGTTTTATCACCAAGACTACATCACCCCAGTAATATTCACCCCAAGGTAGCGCCCGGGCTTTCTTTGCTCATCACTGTTCCCAGTGTAACCTGCGTGGTGTAACACTCTAAATGTGGGAACATGATAAACCAGGGGGAATACATTTGGGTTGTGAAGCAGGGGAACATGTATACTATACATACATTTCTGGTTAACCCCTCACTTCCCAGATGGTTCATGGGGGTGCCTAGTGGGGGTGACCCCTTTATTACTGGCTTGGCACCCCTCAACCGTCACAATTCCCTTTTCATCTCTCTAAATAGTATTGAGTTTTCAGTACTAAGAGTACAATTTAAGGCGCCAAATTTATCTTTATTCCATATTGTTTGTATCTGTTATATATGATCATTTAGGATTTTTTCTTTTCTATCAAGCAATTTATGCTATATTAATTATCATTGTCTTTTAGTGTTAGCGCTACCTTATCTCTTTTCTGTCTACATTACAAACACCAATACTAGCCATTACACCCATTGATTGCCAGTGTGGTTACTTATGCCCATAATGGGAGAAAAGATAACCCCTATTCCAATGAATGGGCACCCTACTACACACCCCTTCTACCACCAACAACCCCCCACCCCCCTACCCACATAACAATTACAGTACAGTAATGGGCAAAATCCATATTATCAAGATCTGGATAATAATGCATTTGCCCATTAAAAATATAAAAACTTACTAAAACCAACCCAGCCAGCATATAGTAAATAAAAGTTATACTTACCCCTGCCAGGATGAAGGCCTTCTCAGCCTCCTCATCTTCAGTGGGCACCGACAGTTAAAAGAAAAAAAACGGATTACTGGTCTGAAACCCCTTAATCACCTTAGCGGTTATTAATCACTGTGGTAATTAAGGGGTTAACCCCCCCTTCTGATACCAACCCAGGAGGCTTAACCACCCTCCTTGGGGGAACTACCCCCACCCCCTCTTCCTATTCATTGTCACAGTGGTTAAACATGCTCACAATATGGGCGTGGATTATTACAATGGCAATGAATGTGCAACCTAAAAATTAGAAAGAAACACAAAATAAAATACATTACATTTAAAAATATGTTTTTGCCAATCAACCCATTGCCCCATGATGCAATGATCCTCAACAGCATGAAGTGTATGGTCCTCAGTTGATTGCAGAGGAGGCCCGGTGAATTGTTTCTTCTTTCCTTTAAGAAGAAAAGAATTTGTTTTTTCCCTCTTCTCTTCTTTCTATTCCAACAGCTCCAGGAAATGTTTGTTGGGGTCAAATGAGATGGGACAGGCCTTATATAATCCTTTGACATCACATTTGAATGACAAATGGTACATCCCCAATCCGATTGGTGGATGTACCATGCATGTAATGGCTTTCTTTTTTTAAATGCTTTATCGTCATCTTAAAGGGAGGGAAGCCAGCCAATCAGGTAGCATATGCTTCCCTCCCTTTAAGATGACATCACTTCAGCAAAAAAATAAATGGTTGCAATTACATGGTACACCCACCAATCGGAATGGTGGATGTACCATGTGATGCTTTTCCTTTTTTGGAGTGATGTGACGTCTTCAAAAAGGGAGGGGAGCCAGCCAATCAGGTAGCATGCCTTCCTCCATTTTTGATAACGTCTCATTACTCCAAAAAAGAAATGTATCACATGGTATATACATCAATCCAATTGTTTGCATTTTTTTTGTTTGGCTTAAGTGACGTTATCTTAAAGGGAGGGAAGCATATACTACCTGATTTTCTGGATTACCTCCCTTTAAGATGATGTAACATCATTAAAAAATGGAAGCCATCATATGGTACATCCACCAATCGGATTGGTGGATGTACCATTTGTCAGGCAAATGTAATGTCACAGGACTTATATAAGACCTCTCACATCTCATTTGACCCCAAGAAGCCATCAGATCAAAATCTCCTGGACCTGTTGGGTTAGAAAGAACAGAAGAAAGAAGAAAAGAAGAAATATAAGAAGAAAAGAAAGGCAATGTGTTTATATATGCCCATTGAGGGTATAGATAAGTACAGTAAAAATCAATGCATTTTTTGGCAAATGTTTCTTTTAATTTAATTGTAATATATTACAAATATATATTTATTTTTTTAGTTTGCCCATTCATTCCCATTGTGGTAATCTATGGTAATCTATGTCCATATGTAGGTTTACTACAATAACAATCAATGGGTTTATTATCAAATGTTTTTTTTTTTTTTTTTAAATGTAATGTTTATTTTTATTTTTACGTTGCCCATTCATTGCCATTGTGTAAATCCATGCCAATATTGTGGGCATGTTTTACCACTGTGACAATCAATGGGTTTATTGGCAAACATTTGTTTTGATTAAAATGTAATGTATTTTATTTTGTAATTCTTTAAAATTGTTAGGTTTTTCATTCATTGCCATTGTAGAAAACCATGCCCATTGTTAATGTATATATGAGGGGTATTGTTAATATAAATATAACAGTAGGTCCTCCATTTTATTATAACAGGCATTTTGGTATAAAAGGTGTGTCACAGATATATAATCAGGAACTGAAAGTACTTGTCAACGACCATTGTTTTTCTGCAAAGAATTGCTTGTGGCTGCTATATAAATTAATGTAAACACATTCTTTCGTTATCTTTTACGATAGGCAGGAAACTGCCCTTAAGGCCAAGGATGAAAGGAAATTAACCCAGTAACTACAAGTAACTGCTATCTAATCAAATGAAATGTATTGTTTGAAGTCCTGTGTTTAAAGGACCTATTCATTCCAAGACTATGCCCTGAATTAACTATAGAAGTTGGATGCATTCCGTAATTAATCAGAGAAGTGACTAAGAAAGATCTTGCATGTGTCTCATTAATTGCTTCTCTCCAGACGTCTGAGTTTCCTGAAACAGCGCACTAGATAACGTAGGGCGTCCTCCAGGGAGGCTCTCGGACCAAGGGAGAGGGTCGCAACTGTACGGCGGAAAGTGAGAAATTTACACCCATATTTTGGGTGTGGTTTATCACTGTGACAATCCATGGATAGAGGGGTTGGGGGTAGTTAGTCCTCCCGGGTGGTTAGCGGGAAATGGGGTTATCCCCTTAATTACCATAACGTTTAATAATCAGCAAGCTTGACCCTACCTATCATTCTTACTATCGACCTGTCTCCCTCCTGCCTTTTGACTCCAAACTCCTTGAACGTCTTGTATTCTCTCGATTGCTACACTTTCTCAACACCTATTCTCTTCTAGACCCTTTACAATCTGGCTTCCGCACTGCTCACTCTACTGAAACAGCCCTCACTAAAATAACCGACGACCTCAATGCTGCCAAAGACAGAGGTCATTACACTCTGCTCATATTACTTGACCTCTCTGCAGCATTTGACACCATCTTCTACTTCACATTATCCATACACTTGGTATTCGGAACAAAGCTCTATCCTGGATCTCCTCTTACCTCTCCCATCGTACTTTCAGTGTCTCTTCTGCTAACAGCTTCTCATCCTCTATCAATCTCTCTGTGGGGGTACCCCAGGGCTCTCTCTGGAATATCATCCTGGATGGCCATCCCCCGAGTGAAACTTAACATGGTAAAAACAGAGCTCTTTATACTTCCTCCCAAACCTGGCCCTACTACCTCCTTCCACATTACTGTTGGAAATACGATCATTCACCCAGTAGCCCAAGCACGCTGCCTAGTGGTCACACTCGATTCCTCTCTCACATTCGCCTCTCACATTCAAAACATTTCTAAAACTTGTCGCTTTTCCTCCGCAATATCACAAAGATACGCCCATTCCTCTGTAACTCGACTGCTAAAACTCTGACTCAGGCCCTCATTCTCTTCCGTCTTGATTACTGCAACCTCCTGCTGTCCGGCCTTCCTGTCTCTCACCTGTCTCCCCTACAATCTATCCTAAACGCTGCTGCCAGAATCACTCTACTCTTTCCTAAATCTGTCTCCTCGTCTCCCTTTGCTGGAGGGAAACGCGCGTTGGACGCGCAATGTTGTCAGTCTCCTACTTGGAGCTGTTTTAATGTAGTGTCAGCAGTCTCCTGGCTCTAACTGTGTTGATCCCATTAGTTAGTTATTTATTTAATCCTTTAATTCTATAGTGAGTGTGCCTGCTTTCCTTGCAATCTATGTGGGGTGGTCTCGCAGCTTATTACTGTGAACTCACCTCAGTACTGCTGTGTCTGGCAGGTCTATGCTGCAGTGTATGTACTACCATTATCACTGCATTTGCCAGCTTTATCACTCTAGCACTCTTATTTTAACACACTAAAGTCTCTATTATAGTGCGCAGTGCTGGCTGATCTAGCAAGGTAGCTGGATAATTAACCCATTGGCCACTCACTTGTGTACATCTATACACTTCCATTATTGGGTCTCACCGTTGCTCCAGAGGGGTTAATACCCTGACTCCTAGCAACCTGTGTCCTCCATATCCCACCATTATTAAGTGGTTAACTGGGATAGTATGAACTTATAACTGACGACAAGGTTGCCTGATAGCGTTGATTTAATATATTTTTAATTCACATTACACATTACTTTGGTAATATATGTTTTAAGTAAATTTATTAAAAGTTAATTTTTACACTGTTATGGTGTGCATTTAAGTGAATTCTTTTAGGGGGCACATCCATTTTGTGTTTCCCTTCACCTTTTCTGATTCACTTTTCAGTTCACAGTTTGCACCCATTACTCGATTACCGCATTTATGTATTTGACTACTTCATTCAATTAGTATGGTTCTGTGATCACTCCCTATCCCTTTGTTGTTTCTCCTCGTCTCCCCTCCTGAAATCCCTCTCCTGGCTTCCGGTCAAATCCCACATCTCACACTCAATTCTCCTCCTCACTTTTAAAGCTTTACACTCTTCTGCCCCTCCTTACATCTCATCCCTAATTTCTCGCTATGCACCATCCCGACTCTTGCGTTCTGCTCAAGGATGTCTTCTTTCTACCCCCTTTGTATCTAAAGCCCTCTCCCGCCTTAAACCTTTTTCACTGACTGCCCCACACCTCTGGAATGCCCTTCCCCTCAGTACCCGACTAGCACCCTCTCTATCCACCTTTAAGACCCACCTTAAGACACACTTGCTTAAAGAAGCATATGAATAGCACTGTGGCTATTCTGAACACATAATGCTTGACCCCCTGCAGACGCACTTACCAGAACTCCCTCCTACTGTCTCTGTACGTTCTCCCTACCTACCAATTAGACTGTAAGCTCCTCGGAGCAGGGACACCTCTTCCTTAATGTCTAAAGCACTTATTCCCATGATCTGTTATTTATATTATCTGTTATTTATTGGATTACCACATGTATTACTGCTGTGAAGCGCTATGTACATTAATGGCGCTATATAAATAAAGACATACAATACAATACAATACAATTTATAGGGGGGAGGGGGGCATTTACAGTATACAGATGTAGCAGATGATACTACCCCCATTAACATAAATTAACACACACAATAACACATTAAATAACATGTGTGTTAAATAACATTGTTTTCAAAAGCACTTTTGTTTATTAAGATTCTGACATTAACTTAATGCATCACATTAACATGTCACAAAGTCTGCTACATCTGTCTTTCCAAAGCTTATATGTAAACTTCAAAAGCTACCATTGCTCTTATCAAATAAAGATATTAAGTAATGTAATAGAGACGTTTCCCATTAAATTTGGAATTACAAAATACGTAGAATAAATTTAGAAAGACTATTTTTACCAAAACAGTATGGCTTTCTCCAATATTAAAATTTTCCACATTAATTATTCAACTCCACAGCCGATTGGGTGCTGACTAGCAACTCTTTTACAAAAACTGGTTTGCAGCCTGAACATTTCCGTCCTAGGAATCTCTCAATTTACCTGCAACTCCCACATAACCTTTATAAACTGAAAATTCAATCTCAATGTTTCAAATTTATACCTACTGTATAAGAAATATTCTTGATTTTTCTGTAGGAACAGATAATATATACTGTATTTTTATTTCTGGGAATATGAAAAAACAGAAAAATGGGGGAGCATGGGATTAGGAAAATACACAATACAAATGCAAACGGTATAGAGCTGACAACGTTCTGATATAGTGGTTAGGGGGGCAAGTTTAGAGCATAATGATATACTTACACGGCCTTGTGTAAGCAAAAATAAAAATAGGTATCTTTTAAGGATGAGTCCTGACTCCTCCAAATGCAGATATATAAAAATCAATAGGGTATATGCAATATGTTATTACATATGTACTCTCACTGCCCAGTGTGAGTAATGGTGGAGGTTAGGTGTCTTTGGGGTTTACTCAACCCGTCCAAATTATCAGACCGGACGTGGGGGATTGCCCTCAAGCAGTGCTTCAACAGGAACTCCCACCCCAGTTGCTTGAAGTCAGAGAGTGTCTCTCCCCGGTTCCGCAGTGAAAGGGGGACAAGTGGGGCACGATCTCAGTTTGGGTTTAAAAAAATGGCATTTATTGATCAAATATAAAGAAAGAGAACACACATAAACAATAATGGACCCCTGGCCTTCCCACGTAGCCCAGTCACGAGCCCCAACAGCAGGTAGTTCCGTCCCCGTGTCCGGGGTGCAGAGTGATGGCACTTCTCTGCTCTGCTGTAATTGTGGCTGTGGGAACTGGCTACGGAAGCCTCCTTGGGACATAAACAGCTACCAATTCGAGCAACGCGTTTCGCCGAGTAATCGGCTTCCTCAGGCTCATTACAGCAGAGCAGAGAAGTGCCATCACGCTGCACCCCGGACACAGTGGATTACAATATACAAGAGAAAGAGACACTAACTGGGGGTCTGGGTGAAAAAACTAGCCTTTCCTAGCTTCTACAGTCCATATAACAAAAGTTTGTAGTTGACCGGAACTCCAATTGGCAGGTAGTTCCAACCACCACCGCTGTATCTGCTCTGGAGATGACATAATCCCTTGACCGGGAGATAGTACCAAACGTCCTGGTACTCTTTTTGGCGTGTAGTTCCAGCCGCGACCGCTACGTTCTCTTTTCAGAACTTGGCCCTGAAAAATGGGACAACAGAAAATTTCTTGCCTTGAAATTTCTGAAGCCGGCTCGCGTCTATTTCTCCCAGAGCATCTTTTGGTGGTTTCAAATTTGCCACTGCTGTTTTGGCGCTTAGAATCTGAGGACCGGATTGGCTGCTGGCTTTCTTATAGTATCTCAGTCCCATTCATGAAATACTCCAGCCAATCAGAGCGTGGGAGAATTCCTACCAGCCAATCAGTCACTTGTCAGTATCCTACCTCTCCCATTGAACTTTCAGTGTCTCTTCTGCTAACACCTCCTCCTCCTCTATTGATCTCTCTGTGGGTGTACCCCAGTGCTCGGTACTGGGACCTCTTCTCTTTTCTCTGTACACACTCTCTAGGTGAACTAATAACATCATTTGGGTTTAAATATCACCTCTTTGCTGATGACACACAAATGTACTTTTCAACACCCGATATTACACCTGCTGTACAAACCAAAGTTTCTGAATGTCTCTCTGCTATATCATCCTGGATGGCCCTCCGCCGCCTTAAACTCAACATGGCTAAAACAGAGCTCCTCATACTTCCTCCCAAACCTGGCCCTACTACCTCCTTCCACATTACTGTTGGAACTACGATCATTCACCCAGTAGCCCAAGCACGCTGCCTTGGGGTCACACTCGACTCCTCTCTCAAATTTGCCCCTCACATTCAAAACATTTCTAAAACCTGTCGCTTTTTCCTCCGCAATATAACAAAGATACGCCCTTTCCTCTGTTGCTCGACTGCTAAAACTCTGACTCAGGCCCTCATTCTCTCCCGTCTTGATTACTGTAACCTCCTGCTGTCCGGCCTTCCTGCCTCTCACCTGTCTCCCCTACAATCTATCCTTAACGCTGCTGCCAGAATCACTCTACTCTTTCCTAGATCTGTCTCAGCATCTCCCCTCATGAAATCCCTCTCCTGGCTTCCGATCAAATCCCGCATCTCACACTCCATTCTTCTCCTCACTTTTAAAGCTTTACACTCTTCTGCCCCTCCTTACATCTCATCCCTAATTTCTCGGTATGCACCATCCCGACTCTTGCGTTCTGCTCAAGGATGTCTTCTTTCTACCCCCTTTGTATCTAAAGCCCTCTCCCGCCTTAAACCTCTCTCACGGACTGCCCCACACCTCTGGAATGCCCTTCCCCTCAATACCTGACTAGCACCCTCTCTATCCACCGTTAAGACCCACCTTAAGACACATTTGCTTAAAGAAGCATATGAATAGCACTGTGGATAATCCTGGACAAATGATACATAAAGCTTGGCCCCCTGTAGACGCACTTACTAGAATTCCCTCTTACTGTCTCTATACGTTCCCCTACCTACCAATTAGATTGTAAGCTCCTCGGAGCAGGGACTCCTCTTCCTTAATGTTACTTTTATGTTTGGAGCACTTATTCCCATGACCTGTTATTTATATTATTTGTTACGTATATGTTTACAACGTGTATTACTACTGTGAAGCGCTATGTACATTTATGGCGCGAAATAAATAAAGACATACAATACAATACAATAATCGCTAAGGTGATTAAAGGGTTACAAGTCAGCAGTCAGTTTTTTAATTTTACTGCCCTGTGAAGATGAGGAGGATGCAGATGGCATTCATCCTCGCAGGGGTACAAATACAGCTTTTATTTATTTCGGTATACAGTATGCTGGTTGGGTAATATTTGGGTACTGTTTTATTTTTTAATGGTCAAATGCACTATTATCCAGATAGGGATGATAGGGATTTTGCCCATTACTATACTGTATGTGTTAGGGAGAGGGGGGAGGGTGGTTGTTGGTGGCCAACGGTTTGGGTAGTAGAGTGCCCATTCCTTGCCATTGGGGTTATTTTTGGTCCCATTGAGGGCATGGATAACCACACTGGCAATCAATGGATGTATTGGTGTTTGCATTGTATTTTAATGTTTATTTGGGGTAGAGGGGGTGGGTTAAGGGGGTAGTTGCCCCAGGGTGGGTGGTTAGGCCTCTCAGTTTGGTAGTGGGAGTTGTTAACCCTGTCATTACCTTAGCTGTTTCTACCACTAAGGTAATGAAGGGGTTAACCCCTCCAACAACATTCCCGGTAAGCTTAACCCCTGTCCCTGGGGAAATAAACATTTCACCCACCCACTCTTCCACCAATAAACAAGGTATTCCATATTAATCCCTTCAGTGCTTTATAATGTAATGAAGCTGCTTTTATTTTATTTTAATAACACTGTATTGAAGTAGGGGGGTCTACGGAGCTGATCCGCATTCATTTCAGCCTATGGGACCCCAACTTCCTGAGTTACAGGTCCCAGTATGGGGTGCCGGTATCTCTCTGCATTGTTAAAATGTCACGGTCAAATCTCAAGAATAAGAATATTTTTACTGTAGCCTTAAGTATGATTTAAAGCTGATCGGTGACCTTAATTTATATGGCTATATAGAATGGAGGACTATGAAACATGGACAGAATGCCCGAGGGAGCCGAAATACTAGGCAAAATATTTTGGGAATTGCCACTCTGAGGCAACCGTCCCCACTGAAGCACCAGCAACTGTCCTGGGACTCCGCAATTGCAACGCGGAAGTAGAAGCCAGGAGAGACAGGTGAAGCCACGTGCATGTGGTTCTTGAGCTGAGGATCTAACAGGATATGCCCAGAGTGGGTGAGAGTGTCCCGTGAAAACACTCAATGCTCTTCTTTAGTTGAGAAAGTGTGAGGTGAGAAAGTTTCCCCTTGTGATCCATGTTTATTCTTTTAAGTAAACGCTATCACGCTATGGGGCCTATTCTAGTAGGTTTGATAAGACACTCATCAAGCATTTTGAGCACTTCTCGAATGAGTTGGCATATATAGCTATTCAGAAAGCTTTGATAGCTTGCCAAACTCGCTCGAGAAGTGCTTCTCCCCGATTGGTAGGGCTCCCGCACAGACAAACTGTGCAGGAGCTCCAAAAATGCTCAAACTCACATTTTTGGAAATATCGAGCAATTCTAGTAGTGCCGAGAATCACATCTCGACTTCAACTCGCAAGCAACTCGTAGGTTTTCATCTCGCCACCTTAAGGTGAACATACATCGGATTGAAGCCAGGAGTCTTCGGAGCACATTCGCATTAATATCATCTCCAGAGACCACCTGCTTCCATCTTATACAATAAAAATACATTTACAGGCAGCTTCATTACTTTACTGGAACAACCTACTGGAGACTCTCACATCCACCACCAGTTTAAGTTCTTTCAAAACTAAGGCTGTCTCACATTTTAATCCAGTCTGTAACTGTTACATAAGCCTATAATATACATCTTCTCTAACTGTGCATGCAATGTATTGTATATAATGTATACCCTGTTCATTTATGTAACTGTATTTGTAACCATGTATTATTTGTCATATTAACTATGTCCAGGACATACTTGAAAACGAGAGGTAACTCTCAATGTATTACTTCCTGGTAAAACATTTTATAAATAAATAAATAAATTTAGCAGCTAACCGCTAAGATAATGAAGGGGTTAAATGCCAGTACCCATTTTTTGGGGGGGTAGAGGGGGTGGGTGAAGATGGTATTTGGCCTGTGGGGGGTTTTAAGGCCTACCGGTAAGGTTGCGGGAGGAGTTAACCCCTTCATTACCTTAGTAGTTACTACTGTCACGGGAGACCAGTACTTTTAACACTTTACCATTCGGGATCAATTCACTAGGCAGAAGAAGGTAGTGTGATAAAATGAGGTTTATACTGGTGAGACCAGCAGACATACAAATGATACATAAAATACAGTGGAATGTACACTTAACTGGTGGTCTGGGGGGAGACACTTGCCTGACTAGGTGCCGGGCGCCTGCTTCAGAAGAAACACCCTGTCCGCTCCTGGTCCTCTGGGAAGATACCTGATTATACCCGCTAACCGCGAGCAAAGCGTAATATAGAACTTGGCCGCAAAATGCAGGACTTAGTCTCAGCTAGGCAGGCTTCTCCGGCTTAAAACTAAGCCGATTGCTCTGCTATTTGCAACAGAGCAACTTTGAAAAGCCTGCCAGCGCCTCCCCGACCCAAGCCTGAGATCGTCTGGTTCTCTGATTGGCCAGTCTCCTTAGATAGACCTTTTTGTTCAATGTCTAACATGGAGCAGGGGCTGGCAACCAATCTGAGGATGGATCATAACTCAGCCAGCCAATCAGAATGGGGACTCGTCTGGGTGCTGACATAAGAAGAGGGGGTGTATCCAGCCGGCACGGAAAGCCAGGTTAGGAGGAAAAATGAATTAGCCATTAAGAATCATGCCTATGAGCAGCGGCTTCCCCAGCCAACCCATTGCCTCCCGCTGGCAAGGCTCCACCAGGTCTGGCAGTCCAAGTGTCTTCCCTGCGGGAAGCCCTTGTTCTCCGGACCCAGTACTCCCCCACTCACCAAACTGTTCCAACACCTCTGGATTTCCCTTCTACCCTTTGATCTACGATCTCTATGCAGACATCCCGGCACCTACTTAGATTCCCGGGATGACTGTGTAGAGATTAATACATACTGTATAAAACATAATACACACTGTTTTTATTAAAACTTGAAACCTTTAGGGAACATTATACATGTGTGGGAAATGGGAGTGGGATACTTGCGGATGAAAAACAGGATTCTGGGGGACACGGTGTAATTCACCTTGCATACCCGCAGACCCTGCCTGCACGATGGGGAGAATTATGGAACTACCGGTAACTTTGTCCCCCGAACTCCTACACAGAATCTAAATACATTTACTAAATCCCTTGTTTATTACATAACAGGAAAAGGGTAACACACAATCAGGACAGGTTTTAGGTGATACAGCGTATATAGGCTTATGGTGCTACTTAGCTACCAGGGACCCACGGTTTTCAGGGTAACCAGCCGGCTTCACCTTTATTATGAAGACTGGCTTCCCCCTACAGTCACATCTCCCCCTTAAGAAGAAGGCTCTGGGGCAGTCAACACATCAGGTGGTTTCCCAAGCCTGGATGTCCTGGGGGCTCGCTGGTCACTGGGTTTGTCCTATCGAAAGAGACCGTCAATGCCATGCTCACTGCCCTTCTTGTGCTGAATCGTAAAGTCAAATTACTGCAGAGTAAAGCTCCAGCGAAGCAACTTTCCATTCTCCCCCAACACCCTCTGTAACCAGCTTAAAGGATTGGGATCAGTGATCACAGTGAAGGCTCTCCCATAGACGTATGGCTGTAACTTCTTCAATGCCCAGACAATGGCCAAGAACTCCTTTTCAATGGTGGCATAAGCCACCTTCAGAGGCCGCAGCTTGCAGCTGTGTAAGACGACTGGTTGTTCGTCCACGTCCTCGCACACCTGGCTCAGCACAGCCCCGATGCCATAGTAAGAGGTATCGGTCTGCACCAAGAACCGCTTTCTGTAGTAAGGAGTTGCCAGGATAGGAGCCCTTGCTAAGGGGGACTTCCAAGCCTGAAATGCCTCCACAGACTAGCGAGACCAGGCTACCAGAACCGAAAGTCTTTTCTGAGTCATCAGTCAGGGGGTTTTGCCAGGGCTCTATACTGGGGCAAAAAGTTCCTATAGTAGCCAGCGGTACCTAGAAAAGCCATAACTTGCTTCTTAGTGTGTGGAACTGACAGCTGACAATTGCCTCAACTTTAGCAGGCTCAGGTTTGAGGTGCCCCCTCCCACCCGGTGCACGAGGTACAGTACCTCTGCCATGCCGACTAGGCACTTTGATTGTTTGAGGGTTAATCTGGCATCCCTGATCCTCGCTAGTACCGCTGATACATTTTCTAAGTGTGTCCCCAGGTATTACTAAACACAGAAATATCTTCCAGGTATGCCCTTCCTTTAAACGATTGACAAGGTGCTGGAATGTAGCCAAGGCATCCTTCATCCCGAATGGCATAACTGTGAACTCGTATAAGCCATTCGGGGTGATGAAATCTGACTTCTCCTGTGCCTCATAGGTCAAAGGGATCTGCTAGTACCCGCGGGAAAGATCCATGGTGGTCAGATACCTTGCCCCGGCAAGCTCATCTAAGAGCTCATCCATGCGGGGCATGGGATAGGCATCCGACACGGTCTGAGCATTGAGCTGCCGGTAATCAACACAGAACCAAATGGTCCCATCCTTCTTAGGCACTAGGACTACCGGGGAAGCCCTAGGACTCTGAGACCTGCCTATTACCCCCGGGGCCAGCATCTCTTCTACCTCCTCCTCTATGCTCCGCTTCACCTCCTCTGAGACCCTGTAAGCATTTTTGTGGAGTGGTCTGTGATCCCTGGTGTGGACAAGGTGATCAGTGAGATGGGTCCTGCCCGGCTTATCCGTGAACAGGAGACAGTACTCTGCTAACATTGCTTGGGCATGCTCCCGCGGGGAGCTTCAAGCTGGGGACCTATCCCTACCTGCTCTACCATGCCCCCTGTCAGGCTTCTCCTAGGAGATTGGGCAGAGTATGGCTCGCCGGATCCCAGGACGGTGGGCTACAGATAGCCAGCCGGCTCACTCGTATGATATGCCTTCAGTATATTGATGTGATACATCCCATGTCTATCTTCTTCTGGGTCTAAGTTAATTACATAGTTACACTTATTCATCCTCTAGTGCAGTGGGACGCAAAAAAATTTCCATGCGCCCCTCTGCCGGCGGTCCCCTCACCTCCACACCCCCCCCACCCACGCTCTGGCGTCATGAAATGACGTTGCCATAGCAAAGTGACATCACATGAACTCGCTGCATCATTTGACGCCACGTTGCCATGGAGACGCATTTGAGAAGCCGCCAGAGCCAAGGTAAGTTTGGTTCACAGAGGCCCTGCAGCTCCCCCAGCACTTAATTTAAGTGCCCTCGGGAAGCGCGTGGGGCCTCGGTAAACCCCGCGCCCCCCCCACTCAGTCTCGCGCCCCAGTTTGCGCACCGCTACTCTAGTGTACCGTATACGGGCCGGTCCAAGCAGCTAGCAATTTGTTCTGCCGAATGGGCTTAATAACAAGCACTTGCTGCCCTGGCATAAATTCTCTTTTACAGGCACTTTTATCATACCAATTCTTCTGCTTGGTCTGAGCTGCCTGGAGGTTAGCCTGTGCCAACCCTGGGATTTCAAACCGGTCTCTGAGCCCCACCACATATTGCAGCACAGAAGCATCAGTATTGGTAGTCTCCCCATCCTTCATGGAAGACGTCAAGCGGTCCCCGGACTCGGCGCCCATACAGAAGCTCAAAGGGGAGAAGCCGGTACTCTCTTGTGGTAGCTCTCGGTAGGCCAACAGCAAGTGCTGTAATTGGGCTTCCCAGTCTCCCCCTTTGGCTTCCACAAATGCTCGCAGCATGTGCTTCAATGTCCAATGGAACAGCTCACACAGTACATTCGTTTGGGATGATATGGGGTAGAACATAAAGCTTTCACCCCGCATGAAGCCCAGAGACACTGGAGCAGTTCAGGCATGAACTGAACCCGCTGATCAGTTAGAATTTCACTTGGGAAACCTAAAAATCTCTATCAGAGCCTCTGCCACTTTTCTTGCCTCGATCGAGGACAGTGCTACAGCCTCAGGGTACCGGGTTGAAAAATCAACCACGTGAGGATGTAGCGCTTCCCCGATCGACTCTCTGGAAGGGCTCGCTGATGATCGGTAGTGGTCTCAGGGTAACTTCACATGGTAACCCAACTTGCCAACTCGCTGGCAAGCATCACAGGTGCGGCAGAACGATACTTCCTGAGATGCCGCCAACCAGTAGAAATTCTGCAGTAGCTGGGATCTGGTGCAGGTGACCCCCTGATGCCCCGCTAGCAGGATACAATGGGCTACCTGCATTGACTGCTGCTTATACTCCCTCGGAACCACTAGCTGTCTCCAACCTGTCCACATTCTGACCGGAACTTCAATGACAATAAACCAAAAGAGAAAAGAACTTTTTAATTGTAGCAATCAATTATCACTGGTGATAGATGTCAGTATTAAAATTGTCTTTATTCAAATTAATTAAAATAAGGTGTTTAGGGGAGAGTAAAAACTAAATTAAATGATGCATGACTCAGTATGTCATATAGCTGGAACTGTGCCAGTAGTAGTGGGTCGCTACTAATAAATAGACCCCTATTGTCGGTCTCTAGGAGTGGCAGTGTCTAGTTGCGTAACTAATATGTAAGAATAATTATACTCCCCCCTGACCAGAAAGGGGAGTAATGTGGTAAGGAGCTGCGAATCGTAAGTATAGTCTAGTGTTGTACAATGTAGCCTAGAACAGCGGTATATGCTGTGATGATAGGGATTCTAGTTTTCCTCCAAATCAAAGTAACACAGCTTTGCTATACAGATGGGAAGTAGATTAGCTGCAGCTATGCTGCTGATCCTCCCCTTGCAAGTTTGCTGTGTTATTAGCGATGCTCTAAACCTCTGTGATCATAGTTGTAATGAGAGGTATAATTGGATAGCAGCATATATAGGGAGACACATGTAATAATACTTGTATGAAAGCATTAGTAGCGGATGTCTATCACTTCCTATGTGCCAGCTGTTACCCCTGTGGAGCAGAATGGCACACGGGGATGAATCCCGTGTCTTTGCTGCTAATCCCCTCAATATGTATCAGAAGGTAGTGCTGTATTCGCTAAGAGACTATATCGGTGGCGTTCCGAGCCATTCGCCTCAAAATCGCAGCCTTACAGTATGTAAGTAACCACCGCTGGTGAAGTAAAGCTGACACTGCCACAGTCTAAAAGAGGCCCGTCGATGATCGTTTCGCGTTTACCGCTTTGTCAAGACTCCTGGGCTGAAGGTAAGTGCGACCCTAGAGGATCCATTTATACACTGTGCTTAGCACCGATTGGCTGTTTCACTTCGTAGAAGGATATCTGTGATTGGTTGATACGATATTCATGTTAATGTGGCGTGACGTCACGTTGCTCGAGTTGGCTATGTTCCGTGCATAGCGTTGCCAGTGAGTGTATACACAGGCAGAAACCATACATGGCAACAATACCATTACTGCTCTGCATATGGAATACAGTAGACTCACATTGTAAGTGAAGACATGCAAAGTGATTCTTGCAAGTTGTGGCTAAGAGGTAAGTAAGGTTAAATAAAGGAATTAAAAAGTAAACCCTCATTAAGTCCTTGTGGAGATGAAGTTCCCAAATTGTAGATACACCTTCCTCCCTGCGCAAAAGTAGTTCATCCCAGTCACCCCCTCTGATGCCCAGGATAGGATGGTCTATGCCAAGAAATGTAAGAACAGTATGATCGCCATTGTGATGCTCATGTACGTGGCGTGCAACTGGTTTGTCAAGTTTGTCTCTAATATCTCCCAGATGTTCTAAAATTCGCTTTTTAAATTGCCTTTTGTTTTTGCCAATATACTTTTTCTTACAAGAGCATTCTATTTGATAAATCACCCCAATGGTCTTACAATTTATGAATGTTCTAATGGTAAAAGTTTTTGTATCATTCCAGTTTTTAAAGTTCTTAGTGGTTTTAACTTGATTACAAGCTCGGCATTGTGAGCATCTGTATGTACAAGCTGGTCTTGCCGGTAGCCATGTAGCACTAGTTTGTTCGTCATAGTGACTATGTGTCAAGATGTCCCTCAGATTTTCTGGACGCCTGCTGGCAATACTGGGGTAAGGTTTTTAAACTTGTTTGAGGACTGGGTCTGCGGTTAGGATATGCCAGTGTTTCCTAAAGATAGAGGTGATATTCTGCCACTGGGAATAATAAGTGCCAATATCCCATATTAGTTTACTCTGGTTACTTTGAACTTTATCCTGAAGGAGCTGATGTCTTGGTGTGGATTTGGCCCGTCTGTAGGCCCGTCTTACTATTTTATTGGAATAGCCTCTGTTTAGAAATCGATCTTTCATTTTGTTTGCTTCTAGTTCAAAAGACTCAATTGATGAACAGTTTCTTCGTAACCGCAGGAACTGGCCCACTGGTATGCCTCAAATTAGATTTTTCGGATGGTGGCTACTAGCCAAAAGAAGGCTATTTGTAGCTGTCTCTTTTCGGTGAATAGTAGTCTGCAATTCATTCTTTGGACCTCTCAATATCTTAAGATCCAAAAAATTAATCTCATTTAGATTATATTCAAGAGTGAGTATTACATTGATCTGATTTTTGTTCAAGATTCCAATAAATTCTTGGAGGGTTTTTTCATCTCCGTGCCACAGAAGCAGCACATCATCGATATACCTTAGCCACATAACAATATTATCAGTGTACTTTTCATATTGTTCGGAGAATACTGTATCTGCTTCCCACCAGCCCAGGTACAAGTTCGCATATGATGGGGCACATGTTGTCCCTATCGCTGTACCCTGGGTCTGGTGGTAAAGTTTATTATTGAAAATAAAGAAATTCTTTGTAAGAACAAATCGGAGTAGTTTAGTTACTAGTTCATTATGTTTCTGAAAACAAGCACCCCTCATATTCAAATAGTATTGGGTTGCTTGTATACCTGTATCATGTAAAATGCTAGAATAAAGGCTTTCTATGTCTAAGGATACCAGCAGGGTATTTTCATCAATAGTGACCCCTTCTAATTTATGTAGAAGATCCCTACTATCCTTTAAATAGGATGGCAAACTTGTGACATAGGGTCTAAGAATTGAATCTACATACTGACTGACTTTCTCGGTAAGAATACCCATACCCGATACTATGGGTCTGCCGTGTGGTGGATTCTTGTTTTCATGGATTTTGGGAAGTGAATAAAAGGAAGATCCCACTGAAGATACTAGCATCTCAAATATTAACCATTTCTTTCAGGGCCTTGATAAAACATACAGATCAAGGACAAAATTATGGTGAGAGACCTTCAGTTTAAATAAGTACATCAAAACCAATATTATACCTAGAGGTCTCAGGTCCCAACTATCCCCAGCACACCATATTACTGACATAGATTTTCAAAAGAAATGGGATAACATCTGACATAGATGCTCACAGGATCTTATGAAAATACTGTGGCACGGAGATGAAAAAACCCTCCAAGAATTTATTGGAATCTTGAACAAAAATCAGATCAATGTAAAACTCACTCTTGAATATAATCTAAATGAGATCAATTTTTTGGATCTTAAGATATTGAGAGGTCTATATAAACGGACAAAATCTGCAAATTGTGGTATAGCAGATATACCCTGCTCAAGCGAATGAAGAGGGACTAATGCACCAAACAGTATAGATGAGGGGTGGTGCTCACAGGGAGTAGATAATAGACTAAGTGAGAGGAAAGACAGAATCCCTATATTGTGGCACTAAGAGAATACACCCTAATTAAAACTTAATATTTATTGTATAATCTTAAAATAAAACTGTTTGGAGTAACCATAAATGCAGGACAAAAGGTTAATTAAAATAATAAAAGACCGGAGAGGTGGGGTAGTACATAGGGTAATTATATATAAACCCTATTGAGAGTCTATTTAACCCTTTGATGGTCTATAAGTGTAGGAGAAGTGTCACACAGGTAAGTATAGTGAGGATATTGTTATATCACTAGTCCCTTGCAATCAAATCCTAGAAAGAGGCTGAATGGGGATAACTATAAGCTTAGAAGGAGTAAGAGGAGGGATAAATGAATCCTAGCTGTATAGATGAATATCTATGTCTAGAGCAGCCATGTAAATAGCCCTAGCTCTATCTAGGTAGCTAACCTCTAACTAAATAAACATGAGCACAGACACTTTATTGAAACAAACTGACACTAAAGTCTGGGTGCTCTTGCTGCCCACGAATGCAGTCTACAAAGCACCCAGACGGTACACAAGCCCACGCCTCTCAGATGAGCCGACGTTATTGGAGTTACATGTACAGACATTGTTTCACAGCCCATTGTGTCATTTCCAATTACAAAAATGTATTTTTAACATACAACAACAACCGACAGGTGACACTACAGACAAGACATAACAGACAAGGGATCCGGGGGAGGGAGGGGAGGGAAAGGGGAGGGAGGGGGCGAAGGGAACCGAGGCGTCGTGCTTCTTTGCTTGCTGCTGAATTTGTACAGTCCTGGTAGATAATATTTATTGTATCTATCTGGGGGCAAGGCCTTCCTTCGTGTCCACTTACCGATCCTCTATCGGTGGGGCTGTCCTCTACCAGTTCGTCGCTATGTCGTGTCGTAGTTCTGACCCTCAAAGGAGAACGCATCTAATCTTATCATTGAAATATCGGGGTGGCATCCACTCCTGGGATGCCTAACTGGGCCAGCCAAGGTGCCCAGACTTTTAGAAAATTTGTGCCGGTGTCATTAACTAAACTTGTTAATTGTTCCACCCGGCAAACATGCCAAATTCTGTTTCTGATCTTAGGGATAATTGGGATTTCTTGTTGCTTCCATAATGCTGCGATCTCGCACCTCGTGGCTGTTGCAAAATGCGTGATCAATTTGTGCGCTGCATTTGACAGACCCCGGATACGTCTGCCCAACAGGAACACCCACGGGTCCAGGGGGATCTCCAAACCGAGAATCCGAAGTATCCACTCTCTAATTTGTTCCCAAATAGGGGCCACCCTTGAGCAAGACGACAGCATGTGTCGCAAGTCTGCCACCTCCCCACATTGTTTAGGACAGAGCGGGGAGTAGCCCCTAACAAATTTAGCTAAGCGAGTTGGAGTATAATACCACCGCATAAGGACTTTATATGCGTTCTCCTTTAATGTGGTGCAGATTGAGCTTTTTGCTGCTGCTTGGATAATTCTGTCCCACTCTTCGTCCTCTAAGGTCTCCCCTAAGTCCGCTTCCCAGTGTCTAATGTAGCACAGTCTGTTCTCGTTGGGCGTCGCTGGACAGATCACTTCCCTGTACTTTCTAGATGTAAGTCCCCTTGTGTCCGTACCTCTAGAACACAGCTGCTCAAAATTAGTTTGTGCCGATCTGATTAGGGTTTAATTGTAAAAATCTCTGATCTGAAGGTATCTAAAGAATTCCTTATTTGGGATAGCTTTAGTGGATTTAATTTGCTCAAAGGTTTGTATATTTGTTCTACCCTCCAGATCTTTAAGACGAGTTATCCCCGTTTGAGTCCAGTTTAAAAGGTTTTTGCTATTCAGTCCTGGAGCGAAGTCTGGGTTGCCGACAATTGGCGCCATCAGTGAACCTTTAGTTGTCAAATTACAGCTAAATTTAGTGGCCTCCCAAACTTTTAATGAATTAACCATGGTCTATAGCGGCATTTCCATCTTGCGTACCCCTCTTTTGGGTAGCCAGATTAAGTTTTGGAGTTCAATTGGTGCACAGCAATTCCTCTCCAACTCTACCCATCTCCGTAAGCTTGGGTCTGTGTGCCATTGGAGAATCTGCCCTAATTGGGCTGCTTTGTAATAAGCCAGCAAGCAAGGCACCGCTAAACCTCCTCTTATTGTGGGTCGCTTTAAAATACCCTTTGCAATTCGTGGGTTTTTCTTATTCCAAATAAACTTCATGATTTGTGACTGTAGGGAAAGGATGTCAGAATGTACCAAAGGGATAGGGAGACTCTGGAAAAGATATAACATCTTTGGGAGGAGGTTCATTTTCACGCTATGTATCCTCCCAATCCATGATATACTCCCCTTCATCCATGTCCTGAGATCCTCACCCAATGTCTTAATTACCCTGGGAAAGTTTGCTTTATATAGTGTTTTGTAATCCCTTGTAAGATATACAGTACCCCTAAATATTTGATAGCGGAGGCTTGCCATTTAAAATTAAAATTGAGGTCAATCAGTTTTTCTACATCTTTAGGTAAGTTGATATTGAGGCCTTCGGATTTGGACTGATTGATCTTAAACCCCGAAATTGGGTTAATTTGCCCAGGATGCCAAATACGTTGGGGAGAGACGTGAGAGGTTTGGATAGTGTTAGAATCACATCGTCGACATATAGGGCGGCTTTGTGCATCTGATCTCCAATTGGGATTCCAGAGATGTCTGGGCTATTTCTAATGTGCGCCGCTAAGGGCTCTATGCACAAGGCAAACAGCAGTGGCGACAGCGGGCACCCCTGCCTAGTTCCGCTCCTGATTGCAAATTGGTCTGAGGGGAAATCCTGATGCCTCACTCTCGCTGTCGGGCCCTCGTATAACGTGAGTATGGCCCGCAGGAGTAGTCCCTCGAAGCTAAATGTTCTCAATGTTTCTGTTAGGTAGGGCCAGTCTATCCTATCGAAGGCTTTCTCAGCATCCAGACTTAACACCATGGATTGTATGTTTATCTTTTGAGCCAGATCAATCAAGTCAATGATTCTCCTGGAGTTGTCTGCCGCTTGCCTACCTCCGATAAACCCCACCTAATCCATGTGGATTAACCTGGGAAGGACAATACCCACCCTGTTGGCTATAAGTTTGGAGTATATTTTAATATCTGAATTAATCAGTGAAATGGGCCGGTAGCTCTTACAGTCTGCCGGGTCCTTTCCAGGTTTGTGGATCACAGAGATTGAGGCTCGTAGCATTTGTGCTGGGAAGGAGGCCCCTGCCAGTATTTCGTTGAATAGCTTTAATATTTGGGGGGGTAGTATTTTGATTAACTTCTTATAGTATAAATTTGAGAAGCCATCCGGTCCTGGTTCTTTGGCAGGTTTTAATGCTTTGATGACCTCAGAAAGCTCCTCTAGCGTAAAGTCCGTTTGGAGCGCCTCCCTCTCACGTCTTCCCAAGGCCGGCAAATTCGCCTCTTTTAGGAAGGTCTTTAACGACTCTCCTGTTCTAGCATTGTGGGTAACCTTATCTCCATTATATAGCTTTTCATAATATTTTTTAAACTCTTCTACAATTTTCACAGGAATGGAGGTGAGATCGCCCCTTTGGTTCCGAATAGCGTGAATGTGGTAATTTGGAAGCTTGCTTTTTAGCTTATTGGCAAGTAGGGTGTCAGGCTTGTTCGCTTTTTCAAAAAATTTCTGCTGAGACCAGGCCATTTCCTTCTCAGCCTGTGCGGAGAGGAGGAGATTGAGTTTTGTTTTGGTGTCTAATAACTGTTTCAGCGTGTGGTCCCTATTATTCATCTTGTGTAGGGATGAGAACTCCGCTAGCTGCTTTTCTAATTCTTTAATCTTTTTCTCTCTTTCCCTTTTTCGTTTGGCAGCCAAATTCATTAGTACCCCCCTGAGGGTAGCCTTATGGGCCTCCCACAGCGTGGAGTGTGAAGCCACACTCCCCTCGTTCTCCACGAAATATTCTTCGAGTTTTTCCCCTATTCCCTGATCCAGAGCTGGGATTTTCAGCAAGATCTCATTCAGTTTCCAGTTCGCTCTAGGTCTGTCTAGCGGTATTAGTTTGCATCGCAGCTCTATTGATGCATGGTCAGACCATGAAATATCATGGATCTCGGATCGAGAGACCCCAGGGACCATTCTATTGGACACAAGGAAGTAATCTATCCTACTGTAGCTGTTATGTGGGTGGGAGAAAGTGTATTCTCTCACTCCCTGGTGTTGCTCCCTCCATATATCGAGTAGTTGGCAGTCTTTGAGTCCTTTTTTTATTGTTAATACGTCCTGTCTGTGTGTTTTGTTAGTGGTCGAGCATCTATCTAGGTCCTCGTTCAGTGCCCTATTCAGGTCTCCCGCTACGATAATGTTCCCTTTTGCCACTTTACTAAGTTTCCCTAAGAATTTGTCAAAAAAGTCTGTAGCGTTTTCATTAGGGGCGTAGATTGCTGCGAGTGTGATAGGGTACCCTCTTATTGCTCCCCGCACAATGAGGAACCTACCCTCCTTGTCACTAAATGTTCTGTCTGGTACAAATGGTATGCGGTTGTGTATTAAGATGGCCACCCCTCGTTTTTTAATCTTGGCGGAGGATAGGAAGTGTACCCTAAAATCTTTATCAAAGTACTTGGGACAGTTGTTCTGGGAAAAGTGTGTTTCTTGCAAAAATAAAATTTCTGCCCCCTTACGCTTATAATCTCTGAAGGCGACCCTACGCTTCGCTGGACTGTTGAAACCCTTAAAGTTGTGTGATATTAGCAGGAGTTCCTTACTCATTGAAGAACATGAATCGACTTTCCTGCCGTAATCTATTTCTGTCCTGAGCGGCGGGTCCTCCGCTGGAGCTACGACTGTTTCTTGCGCCCCAGATCACTTCACGCCCACCTGAGGAAACAAAGGGAGGGGACACACACAAAGGGGAAAACCGGGGGGTACATAAACAACACACAACATGTTTTGAAACATAGTATTTCTCGAAGTCTTGTCGAATTTGTCCTCTTGTCGAGGCCATCGCCTTTGGGTTCCCGATCTCCTCCAAGGAAGTCCAGATTTGGCTTGGAGTGGGTGCCGCCCCCTCCAAAAGTCCTGAATCAAAGGGCTTCACTAGGGCCCTGAAGAGCCTCCCTCTTCATCCCTAGCATGTGGTCCATGCGGACTTTGAAGCAGGTCACCTCCTACCACTCCGGCCCCGCTCTTCCCTTATCCTTAATAACGAAACCTATCTAACTTCTAATGGATGAACCCACATCCCAGTTCTCCCAGTATTCTGTTATCTCCTGCCCCACCCTTTCCCCTCATTCTTTTTTTGTTTCAATTTTTTTTATTTTCCTTCGTGTACACAACATATAATAAGCTTTGCTGTACATATATTGGGGGAACATTGATGTTTGTGTGGGATACAATAGGCGTCAATTGTCTGTTTTCTTTATTTAGGTAGATGTGTATCTGACTGCGATTATGGTTAGTTATTCACATGTTCCCACCTTTTGGGTTCTAGTGGGGAAGCCGCCGCTTCCTCATGTACCTCTGTTAGTGGTAAGATAGGGGGGAGTAAAGAGGAGAAAAAGAAAAAGAGAGGGGGGGTAGGAGGGGGAGGGGTGGGGGAGTGTATGGTGCCTCCTAGCTTTTTAAGTATCTCAGGGCCTCATGCAGAGAGCATAGAATTTTAAAAATGGCGAATTTCATAAAAAGTAGCTTTTTTGGAGAGTTTTATTCTCCATATGCAGAAAAGTGCGAATTCTGCTATGTTTAACATGGATGCGTGTGGCGAGTTTAAATTGGCGAGATGCGCGCTTCAGAAACGTGTAAAAACAAATTTGCGCCTTTTTTTCCCCTTTACTATAGGCGGCGAGCGCCATCTTGCCATATTTTCGTGGCGCGGCAAAAATGCGAGAATCGCGCCTTTTTTTGGCGCGAAGAGCCGCTACTTGCCGTTCGCACCTCTCTGCATTCGGAGAGTTTTAAAAATGGCGCGATTGAGGTTCTCGCCAGCCGCGAGGCGAGTTTTAAACATAGAAATAAAAAAATGGCGCGTTTTTCGCAACTCGCCATTTTATGCCGTTTTCTGAGGGAAATTGAACAAAAAATGGCGAGTTTTGAAATAACGATGCTCTCTGCATGAGGCCCTTAGTTCCTTCTTTAGGAGTTTATTACACGCCTGGCCATATTTCCCATGTTTTATGGAACTTGTCCATTTTTGGGCCAATTTTGCCGTAAGAAGTTCCATTGTTTTAATTTCTCTTAGACTGCGAAGCACGGTCTGTTTAGCGGGGGCATTTATCTTCTTCCACGCAGCTGCCACTGAGCAGCGTGCCGCCGTGAGCACGTGTCCCACCATCCTACGCTCTGCAGTATCTAGATCATCAATTGGTTTAGCCAGCATCATGGTCAGCGGGTCCACCTCAATCTCTACCCCCAGGTATTCTCGGATCAATGTTTTGATCATGATCCAGAACACCTGAATCTTTGGACAACTCCACCAGATATGAGCCATGTCTCCTCTTTGCCCGCATCCCCTCCAACACAAATCTGGGGTCCCGGGATAGATTTGCTCCGCCTATTTGGGGTTAGGTACCAATGAAATATGATTTTATATATATTCTCTTTGATGGCAGTACAAATCGATGTTTTGGAAGCTGCCTCCCAGATATCCTCCCAGTCTTCCCTATCAATCTCTATATTTAGATCTTCTGCCCATTTGGAAATATAACTATGTTGGGAACAACCTGCTGATCGCGCCAGGCTCAGATATATCTCCGAAATCAATCCTTTAGAATAGTATCCTTTCCTACACAGTCTTTTGAAATTTGTTAATGGGTGGAAAGCTATTTGTTTGGAGACTGTTTGTAGGTAGTGCCTGATCTGCAGAAAGCCAAATATCGGTAGGTTTACCGTTTGATATTTTTTTTCCAGCTCCTGGATCGGTAAGAGCTTATCGTTCCCGATGAAGTCCTCTGCTACCATCATCTTTAACTGTTTAAATTTACTAAGTCTCTGTGGGAACCAGCCGGGGGGGAATTCTGGATTACTAAATATGGGTGTTAATAATGAGGGATGAGCCGTCAAGCCATATTTTTCTTTATTTTTGGTCCATATTCTTCATGTACATTTCATTGCTCCCAGTTTTAACGTGTCCGAGAAGGTCTCCCTGCCCCGCACAGTCCACAGGGTGGCCGGGAGTGAGAGAGGTCTCGCATAGGTAGACTCTATCCCTGCCTAGCAGCTATTCGCTGGGTCATTGTTCCACATTATCGCTTGTTTGAGTTGGGCCGCCAAATAGTATTTAATGATATCAGGGGCTGCCAGGCCTCCGCATTCTTTTGGTGCTAGCATTATAGTTCAAGCTACTCTTGGTCTTTTGTTTTGCCAAATAAATTGAAAAATTCTATTTTGCATATTTTTTCATTCCGACCTTGGGATATCGATTGGGAGCGTCTGGAAGTAATACAGAAGTCTCGGTAGGATATTCATTTTGACCGCGGCTATCCTGCCTAGCCAAGATATCTGGTATTCATTCCAGCTCTGTAGATCTTTTTTTAGCCTCTCAAATATGGGCGGGTAATTGTATTGGTAAAGTAATTTGTACTCCCGTGCTATTTGAATTCCCAAGTATTTGATTTTGGTTGAGCTCCATTTATAATTGAAGTTTGTTTGTAGCAGTTTGGCCTCGGGATTAGGTAGAGATATATTTAGTGCTTCCGAATTATCCATATTGATTTTATACCCCGAGATTTTGCTAAATTTATCTAGCTGTGAGTCTAGATTCGGGAGCGAAGTCAAGGGGTTGGCTAGAGTTAGGATAATGTCGTCAGCAAAAAGGGATATTTTGTAATCCGTATCTCCAATTGTAATACCATTTATATTTTTGTCCTCTCTAATTGTTGTTGCCAAGGGTTCGATGGAGAGGGCAAATAGAAGCGGAGACAAGGGGCATCCCTGCCGAGTACCATTCTTAATGTTTATAGGGTTCGAGTCTCCTCCTGGGAGCTTCACTACGGCCGTGGGAGTTTTATATAGGGCTCTGATCCCCTCCAGGTTTGGGCCCTTAAATCCGAATTTGATTAGTGTTTGGTCTAGAACATCCCACCTGATCCTGTCAAACGCCTTTTCCGCGTCTAGACTTAACAGGATGGCTTTCGTGGCTGAGAAATGTACATGGTCGATTATGTTAATGATTTTCCTCGTGTTATCTGAGGCTTGTCTGCCGGAAATAAATCCGACTTGATCCATGTGGATTAGGCTTGGGAGAATGGGGGTTAACCTATTAGCTAAAATTTTGCTGAAAAGTTTCAGGTCCGAATTAAGGAGGGCTATGGGGCGGTAGTTACCACACTGTAGTGGGTCTCTCCCTTCCTTTGGTATAACTGCCAGATTGGCTCTAGACATGAATGCTGGGATAGCTGTTCCCTCCAGAAACTCATTAAACATATCCAGTAAGTATGGGGCCAAAATCGATTTGAATTTTTTATAATATTGATTTGAGAACCCATCCGGGCCTGGCGTTTTGCTAGGTTTTAGTTGGGAGATGGCTTCTATTAACTCTTCCTGCAAAATTTCTTTATTTAGTTCTGATAGGTTATCTTCCGAGAGGTTTGGAAGTTTACATGATTCTAAGTATTTAGTTATAGCTTCCTCATTTGAAAATCTGTTTTTGGGAAAATTTAAATTATATAGTTTGGAGTAGAAGTCTGAGAATTCGGCTGCTATCTGTTTTTCACAATACGTTTTGGTGCCCGCCTTTGTTTGTATAACTGTTATTTGGGATTTGGTTCTCAGACCTCTTAATTTGGATGCTAATAACCGGTCAGCCTTATTCCCTTTGTCATAATATTTTTGCTTGGTCCACCGCAACGCTCTCTCCACTTCGTCTATTTGTATCTTTTTAAAATCAGATCTGGCTTTGTCCAGTACTTTGCGTAGTTGTTTTGAGGGATTAGCTTTATGTTTATGTTCTAGGAGTTTGACTTTCCCCGCTAGTTCGTCGTACAATTTCTGTTTTTGTTTTTTCTTGTGTGATGCTATGGAAATGATATTCCCTCGGATCGTGGCCTTATGAGCCTCCCATAGCATCGCTGATGACTCCACCGAGCCCTTATTCAGCGCAAAGTATTCTCTGCGCTTTTGCTTAATTTCTATCTCTACATCTATTTGGTTTAACAGAGAATCATTCAGTTTCCAATTATATTGGTTATATTTATAGAAGGGGAGGGAGAGTGTCAGTGATACCGGAGCATGGTCCGACCATGATATAGATCCTATGTCTGACTGGGAGGTAGCCTGGAAGATATCTTTGGTGCCCAGAAAATAATGAATCCTTGAATAAGTCTGGTGTGGGGGAGAAAAATAGGAATAGTCCCGCTGGCCCTGATGCTGTGCCCGCCAAATATCTATCAATGAAAACTCTTTTAATATATTCCGGAACTCTTTGGCGTTTTCTGCCGCAGAGCGTGGATGTGGGGTTCCCAGTGGGCTCGCTCTATCTTGGTCAGGTTCTACTAGCATGTTGAGATCCCCTGCTAACAATAGTGTAGTTCTTGGTTGGGGGGCCAGCTTGTCGCATAGGTCTTTCAAAAAGCCGGCCTGGCCTTCGTTTGGGGCGTAAATATTAACAAGGGTAATCTCCACATCCGACAGTGTTCCCTGCAAAATGAGGAATCTACCCACTGGGTCTGAGGTCTGTTTTTTTAGTGTGAACGTAACGTTTTGTCCAAATAGAATAGCTACCCCCTTTTTTTGGTGGGGCCGGATGCATAATATGCCTGGGGGTAGAATCTCTGAAAGATGTTAGGGGGTGATACCGTATTAAAGTGTGTTTCCTGTAAGAACAACACATCCGCTTTTGTCTTTTTTAGTTCTTGCAGTGCGAGCTTTCTTTTGATTGCTGAATTGAGTCCTCTAACATTGAGGGACACTAGTTTGAGTGTTGTGTGTGGTGTCATTCTTAAATGTGTAATGTCTTGAGGAGCCTGCCTTTCCCTCCACTTTCCCAAGGTGGTGGGGGTCTCCACAGTCATGTGAAAAGGAAACTTATCAAATAGTGGCGCTCTAAATAAATCAAATCTTGCTAGAAATAGTGAAAATAGTGATTCAATAATCTACGGGTGATACTTGTATAGACACATCAAATAAAAATAAAATATTGTAATTGTAATATTTTCCACTTACTTTTTAAAAATCCTTTGTATACAGTCTGCACTATGTCCAGTCTTCTTATTTAAGGTCTTTTGGAGTCTACATGGGGGCTGAAACTGAACTCCTGACCGCTGTGTGACATCCATATCACTCAAAGATACCTTTATGTGCCCTTAATCTCCTCACGCTTGTGAGTACATATATAATAGAACAGCCTTATTTATACTTATCACATACAATATTGCACTATCAATATAGTCTCCACAGTCATACCTTGTCCTGGTGGTTGTGTGGTGTTGTCGCTGGTTCCTGTCATCTGGGGTTCTTGTTTGCCCTCGACCGTGCTTGCCCCTGCTGGTTATGTATGGATAAGGGAACAAGTTTATGCGTGGATTTACCTTAGTCTTTCTTGCAATCAATACCTGGTAGGCGTGAGTGCTAATTCTGAGATAGCTTTTGCTTTTCCGTTTACGGGTGGAGGTGATTGGGGGGGTGTGGAGGAGTAGGGGGGGGTTGGAAAAGAAAAGAGTGAGAAAGAGGGAGAAGAAGAGAAAAGAGTGGGCTATCGAAGAGCCCAATTTTGGGGACCCTCATCTCTCTAGAGATAAAGGTGGTGGGCCTAATGCCTCTGGGAGACTTCCCTGAGCACCGCCTTCCGAAAGCCACCTGGAAGGCCGGAGAACCCTCCTGTAAAAGTTAAACATTCTACCCAATCTTATATAGTCATATATAAACTGAATTAACCTCATAACTTCCCGGTTGCACCTATTAAACTTTTCACTCAATTTCAGCTTGTTAGTGTGTCTTATAGTCTTTTTCTTAACAGGTAAGTGGGGTGCTTGTCTACCTGGGGGGGGGGGGGGATATGTTGTCGAGAGGGGGGAAGAGGGAGTGGAGACAGGGTGAGGGAAGGTGGGAGGGGGGTGGTGTGGTGGGAGGGGGGGGGAGGAGGGGGGAGAGAGGGCTTGGCGGGGGGGGGGACTCGTCTTTGCGGGGGGGGGGGAGGGCTCGTCTGACTTTAGTCTCCTTGGCTCCCCTCAGAGATTTTTTCATCTCTCTGATACTAACCAGTGCTTCTTTCGGTTTTCCTTAACCATTGGTGTCTGTGTCTCATGGTCTGTTATTACCTTGGTTATTTAAGTCTATTAACTCAGTGTTGAGTGCGACACTAGGTGGCGCTGTTCTACCATTTTCAGGCTATTCTGTACTTGCTGGATATCTATCCCTTTGAATAGGTCTGACACAACCTTTCCGGGTGCAGAGGCAAACATATAAAAACACTTTAGCTGTATAGCATTAACCTGTTAAAAATATAACTTGTTTGAACATTTCGCTTATAACTCTCATATGCTGTATGGTGATTGTAACAAAACTTGGGGTATAACCTGAGCCCTCACATGTCCCCTTTGCTGACTGTCATTTGGTACTCCCGACACAGCACCTGAGTCCATCTCAGCTCTGCCCATCCGCCCCTCCGTGGACTCGCCCGGAGAGGAAGGGGGGGGGGAGGCAGAGGGGCAACTCCCCTCACCCCCCAGCCCACTCCCCCACCCCCCCACCCCAAAGACATCTCTCCCCCCTCGCGTCCGGCAACCAGTTCCAAGATTTTCTGGCAGCAGCCAGGGTCTATTTCTGTGTGTCTTGGTCTCTGCCTGGATTTCCTCTCATCGAGTCGGGGGGGCCTCTGTTTCTTTGCTGCGTTGGGACGCTGCGAGCGCTGCGGCTCTAAGGGCGAGTGCCATTGTCAAGTTCAGGTAGGTGTGGGCTCATCAACGGGCGCGGACGGGTACAGTTTATCCTCCATGCTTCCAGGAGGTTCAAGGGGGGGGGCAGTGGGGGATGCCAACGTGCAGACTCTGCCGGGTAAGACCTTTGCCTTTTGGGTTATGCCTCTCACTCCTCTCCTGTTTGGTTCCGTTGAGTGGCAATTCTCTGTGAGGCTCGCAGTCCTCTCTCTGTTGGTCTTTGGTCTTGATCCCCGTCTGCGTCTTCAGGGGCAGAGCCTCCATTCGTGTGTGGGATACCCAGCCCCCTCAGGAATCGTGGTATCTCTTCCGGGTATGACAGTGTGTGGAACTTGCCCCCAGGCAACAATTTTAAATGGGAATCCCCACCAATATTTTATCTTATTGTCTCTCAGTTTCAGTGTGAGGGGTTTGAGCTCTTTCCTGCGTTCCACCGTGAGCCTTGAGAGATCACTGTAGATTTCGATGTGCACATTGCGGAACTGCAGGTTACCTTTCTCCCTACTAGCCGTCAATATTCTCTCCTTTGTGGAGTAGTAATGGAACCTGACCAATATGTCTCTGGTCCTCTTGGGGTCCGCTGACATAGGTCCCGGGGCCCTGTGGGCTCTGTCCATCTCTAATTTTTCAGGGGTCAAGTCAGGCACCAGGTGCATAAAGAGGTCTGTCAGGTATGGGCGCAGCTGGTCCGTTTCCACTGACTCTGGGACGTACCTTAGTCTTAGGTTCTGCCTCCGGTCGTGGTTTTCCTGGTCCTCGGCACTCTCCCTGAGCCCCCTGATTTCCCATTAGGCGGTTGATCTCGTCCTCCGCGGAGGATTGGGCATGCTCGAGGGTTTCCACTTTATGTGCTAGTGTGTCTGTTTTGGCTTTTAGGAGGTTCATGTCCGCCCGCAGGGTGTTAACCGCTTTTGCCAAGTCATCTTGAAATTCCTTCCTCATTTTAAAGAAGAGGTTTTCAAGGTATGTTTAATTTATGTCTATATTTACTGTGCCGTGCTCCTGCGTTCCGCTCGGGTCTTCCCGCGTGTTAGCCGAGCCGCCATCTTGGGCGGTCTCACAGCTCCCCGTGGCGCGCTGACTCGGAGGGAAGTAGCTCGTCACGGGGTTCTGAGCTGCTTTTTTATTCTTGCCATTCATGCTGGCTGCCTTCCCCTTGCCTTCGGTGTGGTCTCTGGGGGTATGATCACTCGATTGGGGTTATTTGTCTGGGTTATTCAGAGGAGGGCTCCGGAGCTCAGTCCTCAAGCCTCCATCAGCGGTGACGTCACCGGAAGTCTCTCCCTTTCCCCTCATTCTTAATGATGCTTTACCCTCCGTGTGCCCCCGCCGACTCCTACGGCTATTTAATGTGTGTTCCCCTCCAATTACTACCCCCATTAGCCTTTTAGTTGTATTTAGGCGGGATAGGCGAGTTGCCTACTCCTTTCCTCCTTCATGTGGTATGCCCGGCCACCTGCGCTTCTTCCTCTGCCTCTGTCATCTGCTCTGATACTTCTGTACCACCCCTTATGCCCTCCATCTCTTTACCGGTAGCTTAACTATCCTCTCCTCTGTACATGCCACTCCTAACCCTTCACAATCCAACACTTCCCTATCTCCTTCAACTAGTGGTGCACCCCCGGTTCTCCCTCTATATCTCCTTCTGCTAACCCTATTTACCCCTCTAACTCTCGACCTACCTATTCCCTACTCACCAACTTGCTCTTTGCTTTCTCTCACTCACATTCTAACTTCTCCCATCCATTCCTTTAATCTCACCTATCCGTATCCCTGCTATCACTTCCCCCTTTCCCACCTCTACCAGTCACCACTCACTACTCCCTCTGCACTTTCGCGTCCTGCTATCTTCCGTGTCTTCTCAATATGTATCTTTTCTCCTCTGCAATTTCAGCTCACTTACCCTTCCATTCTCTATCACTTCCTTGATCCCTTCTTCCGCTAATAGTCCTCTCCCTGCCTCCTGCTCCTTCTCCGCACTCGCACCTTGCCCCTTCACTCCCCCTCTAGCCTTTCATCCTGCTTTCGCCCCTTCACATACCTCTCACTTTCTACCTCCCTCGACTTTCTGCTACCATGTCATTGTGCTGCTTCTCTTCTTTTCTCCCCACTCTCTTTCCCTCCCCTCTTACAATCCCCGCTCCTAATGCCGCTGCCTTACCCACTTCTGCTGTGTGCGGCAACCTCCCTTCTCCTAATGCGCCCATATCAGTGCCGCTTGGTTTAAATCTCCCACCGCTACCCTCTGTCCACTTCATTGCCTGTTTCCCACCTCTCGGGGCTTCCGGTCTTGACAGTCCTGGTTGCTGATGTCATCCGTCTGCGGTGGCTGGGTCCGTCTGCGCGCCACCTCCAAGATGGCGTTGTCGCTTCCGGCTCCAGCTGGTGACGCACTTCCAGGCCATCGCCATTTTGGATCTCGCATCTCACCAGGGCAGAGGTATGTGCGCGCTCTCCAGCTTCCCGCTCTCCGCTTTCATCCAGCTCCTGCGCTTCACCTTGGATTCCCGCCATCTCAGGTACCATCGCCATCTTGTGTAGGGGGGAGCTTTTGTGGAAAAGGAAGGCCGACTTCTTTTGTCGGTCGGGGCCTATGGAAGAACCCCTTGGCCCGATACCGTGGGAGATAGTGTTCTGTCCTTTTGTGGCAGTGTCTCTCCCTCTGGGGATGGGGGTCTGTCTTTGCCGTGGAGCCACTGGGATGTGGTGACAACTTTTTAGCAGTTTAACTTGACTCAACTACTGCTGCAAGACTAACTTTAGGATGCCTTCTTTTCAGTCTTTGTCTCTCTGTGCCCTGGGGGATTTAGTGTTCTGCGCCTATATGGGTTCTAGGAGCGGGCCCGCTATGTCTATGTCAGTAGGGGCATCCCCCATTCCCAACTTGTGCAGGAAGGAGGGCTCCTCTTCCAGCTCCCTCATCATGACTGCCTTGCCTACCTAAGGCCTTGCCCCCGCTGCATGCTGCAGCGTCCACTGTGGCGGACGCTGCGCTCACGAGAGCCCTCCCCGCAATGGCGCTGGGCCCGCTGTGAGGGGGGGCCACAGCGCTCGCGCGAGAGCTACTCCTGCTCTCAATAGAATTGAGAGCAGGAACTCGCGTCGAGCGGCTAGGCACGCCCCCCGGCGGTTCAGCCAATGAGGGCGAACCTGCCGGGTGACGTCATGGCCGCGCCCCCGTCACTCCTCCGGCACGCCCCCCCGGTCTCTGCTCCTGCAGTGAGCTGCAGACCGGGGAATCGCCGGAACGCGCAGCCGAAAGCGCGGGCGCGCATTAGAGCGCCGTGACCGGGGCCTTAGCCTTAGCCACCAGGAGGCCGAAGGGGAAGGTCCACCTATATCTGACCCCCTTTTCTCTCAGGACCTTCATGATCGGTAGCATGGATCTACGGCGGGCCAGCGTTACAGGGGACAGGTCTTGGAAAATTGTCAGCCTCGCGCCCTCGTACTCCACTACAGGTAAGGGTCTGGTTTTATGTAGTACAGCTTCCTTTGTTCTGTAGTGATGCATCCGGAGCACAATGTCCCTGGGTTGCTCGCTTTGGAGCGGTTTAGCCCTCAGGGCCCTATGGCATCTGTCCATCGCCAGGCAGTCCTTTGGGGTGTCAGGGAGCAGAGTCTCCAGACATTTTGTGATATATTCATCACAGTCTAGGACAGTTTCAGGGACTCCTCTGATTCGTAAGTTGTTGCTCCTGTCTCTGTTCTCAGAGTCCTCTTGGCGCTCCCGTAGTTCGTTCACTTGGTCCTGGAGGTCTGTGTATTTTCGGTCTTGTCTCTTAATCGCTCTGATCGCTCTTAATCGCTAGTATACAATTGCCTGCCATTCCTCTATCTAGCGGGGACATGAACCATTGCCATAACAACCCTGTTTGTTTACCTAGTTGTTAGGTGCACACCTCCCGTTATGTCATTTCCGGTATCCGGTCCAACGGTTTCCGGAACAAGTTGAGATATCCAATTTCCGGCAGGCAGTATGATCTATAAGAAGGGGGGGACCAGCACACTATCTCTACTCTCTGACAAAGCGCCGAGCAGGCGTGAAACGCGTAAGAGCGAGACCCCCCATCCCCCTTTTTTTCTCCTTGTCTGTCTGCATCATGATGTCGCAATAAAGAAGTGTTTTTAACAACATTGCTGAATCCTGTCACATCCTTATGCTTGGCTGTGCTCCGCATCACCGCGCCTCGTGGAGAATATTCCAATAGTAAGACGGGCCTACAGACGGGCCAAATCCACACCAAGACATCAGCTCCTCCAGGAATAAAGTTCAAAGTAAGAGTAAACTAATACGGGTTATTGGCACTTATTATTCCCAATGGCAGAATATCACCTCGCACGGGCATATCCTAACCGCAGACCCAGTCCTCAAACAAGTTTTGAAACCTTACACCAGTATTACCAGCAGGCGTCCAGAAAATCTGATGGACATCTTGACACATAGTCACTATGACGAACAAACTAGTGCTACATGGCTACCGGCAAGACCAGCTGGTACATACAGATTGCTCACAATGCCGAGCTTGTAATCAAGTTAAAACCACCAAGAACTTTAAAAACTGGAATGATACAAAAACTTTTACCATTAGAACATTCATAAATTGTAAGACCATTGGGGTGATTTATCAAATAGAATGCTCTTGTAAGAAAAAGTAAATTGGCTAAACCAAAAGGCAATTTAAAAAGCGAATTTTAGAACATCTGGGAGATATTAGAAACAAACTTGACAAACCAGTTGCACGCCACATACATGAGCATCACAATGGCGATCATACTGTTCTTAAATTTCTTGGCATTGACCATCCTATCCTGGGCATCAGAGGGAGAGACTGGGATCAACTACTTTTGCGCAGGGAGGAAGGTGGATTTACAATTTGGGAACGTCATCTCCACAAGGACTTAATGAGGGTTTACTTTTTAATTTACTGTACTTTAATTTTAGGGGAATGAAACCGATAATGAACTAAATGGAATAGATGAGGATACAATGTGGTATGGAGGTAGAATGGGGGCAAGTGCAAGTTTGACAAGCAGTGAGACACCCATAGTAAATACAGATAATACTAGAAAACTTATAAAGTCTAAACCAAGTGGGAGCAGAAAGGAAGGAGCAGATAAGATAATAGTAAAGGCTGAAAAAAAACTTAAATGCATGCTTGCTAATGCAAGAAGCCTGACAGATAAAATGGGGGAGCTTGAATTAATAGCTGCAAGGGAGCAGTATGATATCATAGGCATTACTGAAACATGGTGGGATGAAACTCCTGACTGGACAGTTAATTTAGAGGGTTATTCTCTTTTTCGGAAGGATCGAACAAATAGAAGGAGAGGTGGAGTATGTTTATATGTTAAACCGGATCTAAAACCTATTATAAGGGATGATGTCTATGAAGGGAATGATGAAAATGTAGAGACTTTGTGGATAGAAATTAGCAGTGGAGATAAAAGTATAAAGAAAATGTTTGTGGGAATATGCTATAAACCACCAAATATCTGTGAGATTGAGGAAGCTAAAATACTTTTGCAAATGGAGAAGGCATCAAAACTGGGTCATGTTTGCATAATGGGAGATTAGCGTTACAACAAAAGGAAACAGGTTTTTGGGGTGATTAAAGACAATTATATGACCCAAATTATTGAGGAACCAACCAGGAGAGGGCAGTTCTGGATTTGGTCACATCAAACAATGTAGAAGTAATAAAAAATATTCAACTCCTGGAACATTTGGGTAACAGTGATCATAACATGGTCTCATTTGAAATAAATTATCAAAAAACAGATTACTTGGGTTCAACAAAGACCTTAAACTTTAGAAAGGCAGATTTTAATAAACTGAGGTCTAATCTAGTACAGTAGTAATACAATGGGATGATGTTTTTTGCAGGGAAAAATGTAGAAGATAAATGGGCAGTCTTTAAAACATTGTTAGAAAAGCACACTTATCAGTGTATACCCTTGGGTAATAAGTATAAAAGAAATAAGTCAAAACCAATGTGGCTAAATAAACAGGTAGGGGAGGAAATGGACAAGAAGAGGAAGGCGTTTAGATTCTTTCATTCAGAAGGGACAGAGACATCGTATCAGAATTATAAGGAATGTAACAAAAATTGCAAAAGGGCAATCAAATTAGCAAAAATGGATAATGAAAAAAGGATTGCAATAGAAAGTAAGGTCAACCCTAAAAAGTTCTTTAAGTACCTTAATAACAAAAAAATGAGAAAAGAAAATATAAGACCCCCTCAGTGTGAGATGGGTAGGCAGATTATTGGAGATAAGGAAAAAGCTGAGGTATTAAACAAATTCTTTGCCTCTGTGTTTACCAGGGAAGAATCAAGTTCAATAGTAGTGCCGCAGGAGGAAGCCACAACCTCCATATTAATGAACAATTGGTTAACTGAGGAAGAAGTTCATAAGCAACTTGAAAAAATTAAAGTAAATAAGGCACCTGGCCCCGCTGGCATACATCCAAGAGTTCTCAAGGAGTTAAGCTCAGTAATAGCAAAACCATTATACAGTACCGACACACTTTATTCTCGCTCGGCTAGTCCCGCGAATTCGGGTATACCCGGGTGTATTCAGGTTTCTGATCGTATTCTGCCGGAGTGTATTGCGTTATTTTCCCGGCAGGGATTTAAGCATTTTATTCCGGCTGGTTGCAATACTGCAATGCCGTGTAAATACACATGGGGGTGCTTGCGAGCTGTTCTCTTTGTAACCGTCCCCTATAATGAATTGTAATGCAGTATATATACTGTATATATATATACTGTATAACAACAACCCCTATAAGCCCTAACATACAGTACTGTACACATACAGTACTGTATATGCACATACATAAATGATACTACTGTATGGGCGGCGGGGGCGAGATGTGATTGCAGCAGAGAGAGATCCGCTGCTCTCTCTCTGCGCAAACATCGGCACATTAAAAATTATTTTAAATACATTTTTATTGATAGTGTAGATGTGCAGGGGGTCTACGGAGCTGAACCGCGTTGGTTTCAGGTCTGGGGACCCCCTGCTCCCCGAGATACAGCCCCCTTTATGAGGTGCCGGTATCCCTCTGCTTGGTTTAAAGGTCCCGATCACGTGATCGCGGCCTGTAAACCAAGCAGAGCAGAGGGATACCGGCACCCCCTAAAGGGGCCTGTATCTCGGGGAGCAGGGGGTCCCCAGACCTGAAACCAGTGCGGTTCTGCTCTGGAGACCCTCTGCACATGTACAGTATCAATAAAACACATACAGTATACAGTATAAATATACATTCGTTCTTTACCTTAGCGGATATGCGCTATGGTAAAGAAGCAGCATTTCTGTATTTTAATAATATTGTACAGTGAGCAGGGGGTTCCCTGAGCCAGAAATTAATGCTCAGGGACCCCCCCTGCTCCTGCTCAATATTATTAAAAATACAGAAATGCTGCTTCATTACCATAGCGGATAGCCGCTAAGGCAATGAAGGGGTTAACCCACCGTGCCCGCTTTATTGTGTGTAGTGGGGATGGGTGAGGGGGGTATTTGTCCCTTGGTGTGAGTTTAGGACTTGCGGGGGGGTTGCGGGTGCACTTAACCCCTTCACGACCGTAGCAGTTAATACCGCTACGGTCATGAAGGGGTTAAGCCCTCCCGCTACCCCCCCGCAAGCCCTAAACAAGCACCGTTGGGGCTAATACCCCATTCACCCACCCCCGCTACCCACAATAAAAAAAATACACAAACACAGCAGCCGCCAAAAAATAAATAAATAAATATAAATAAATAAATGACAATAAATACATTTGAAATAAATTTTTATTGATAGTGTACATGTGCAGGGGGTCTCCGGAGCTGAACCGCGTTGGTTTCAGGTCTGGGGACCCCCTGCTCCCCGAGATACAGCCCCCTTTAGGGGGTGCCGGTATCCCTCTGCTTGGTTTAAAGGGCCAGACCACGTGATCGCGGCCTTTAAACCAAGCAGAGCAGAGGGATACCGGCAACCCTAAAGGGGCCTGTATCTCGGGGAGCAGGGGGTCCCCAGACCTGAAATCAGTGCGGTTCTGCTCTGGAGACCCTCTGCACATCTACACTATCAATAAAAATGTATTTTAAATGTATTTATTTATATTCATTTATTTATTTAGATTTATTTATTAATTGTGCTGCTGCTGCAAGTCCTAAACTCACACCAAGGGCCAAACACCCCCCTCACCCCCAATAATAAAAATTCACGCACAGCAGCCCCACAATTAATAAATAAATATAAATAAATAAATAAATACATGAAGAGAAATAAATATATACTGTATATATATACTGGATATATATACAGTATATATATAATAACAATCCCTATACATATATAGTATATACTGTGTATATATATACTGTATATATCTATATATATATATATATATATATAGATATATACAGTATATATACACACAGATGATGAACCAATATACAAATACATGTAGAATGGTTATCAAAATCATACTGTCCTACAAATAACGCTTCTCTATACAGACAATAATAATAATCCATTTAATAATCCTAACTGATTTTACAATATAAAACATAACATTCCAATCCACACAGTACATTGCATTTACATTGTATAAATGATGCATAAAATCTATGCACCATATACATTCTGCAAATGAATGTTAACAATATAATTGCAAGCTACTCTACCAGTAAATACAAACACTTCCAAACAAGTCAACTATTTTAACCAATCAAGTAAACAAAAATCAATATATACTGTAAGTACCAACCAGAAAACACAATTTAAAACCAAAGCTAACCCTTACAATACCAAAGATTACATCTATCTAATTGTAAAAACCTTATACATTATACACAGCATTGCAATGTACATGATGAACAATACAGTACATTCCCTGTATCTCCCTGCCTTCAGTGTAATCTGTTTAAAGCCCCCTCCCCCCTAATGTTTCTGTTAAACAGATTACACTGAAGGCAGAGAGATGTAAAGGCCTAAAGCCCCCTCCCCCCTAATGTTTCTGTTAAACAGATTACACTGAAGGCAGAGAGATGTAAAGGCCTAAAGCCCCCTCCCCCCTAATGTTTCTGTTAAACAGATTACACTGAAGGGAGAGAGATTTTACAGAAACACACATTAGGGGGGAGGGGGCTTTAAACAGATTACACTGAAGGCAGAGAGATGTTTCTGTTACCAGTAAATCTCCCTCCCTGCATTGCTGTCAGTGCAGTGTATGTAAATGTGGGGAGGGGGGGGGGGGACCCAATGTGCATACTGTGAGGTCTAACCACCCTCACCCCCTACCCACATACCATTACCCCCCCCCCCCATCCTGGCCATGGCCCCTCCGCTTCTGCAAAACAGACACAAAAATTAAAACATACAAAGTAATGTCCCCTAACCCCTTAATCACCATAGCGGTTATTAACCGCTACAGTCATGAAGGGGTTAACCCACCCTCACCCACCACTCGGGATGCCTACATACCCTCCCACACTAACCCCCCCCGTGAGGCCTAACCACCCAGTCAGTACCCACAAGGGAGGCCTACCCACATACCGTTGGGGAAACACCCCACCCCCAGTACCCACAATAAAAACAGTACAATGACCCACAATAAACAGCATTATATTTATTAAATACATTACCCACCCCCTGTTCCCCCCCCCATAAATACAAGATTTATCCTTTTACATACAGGGTTCATAACGCAGCCCCACGCTAGTCCCCGGTGGGCTGGCAGGGCACCTGGACAGACCTACAGTTTACCAGCAGCCCTTTTTACACAGGTTCTGGAGGCCTGCTGGTGGATCCTGCCAGCACCATGGCACCCAGGTGGCCTCCTTGGGTCACCGTGGGCCACAATTGGGTCTCCACGGTAGGCCCAAGGATGTCTGGGAGCCCCGGGTCAAACCCACAGGTGTCTGCGGGGCCTCGGGTGGTTCCCTCGGGGGTCTGGGGAACTCACGGGTGCTCACTACGGGTCCGCGGTGCCCCCACAGAAGTGGGACCACACATCATCATCCCCGCACCTACGGGTCGGCGGTGCCCTCACAGAAGTGGGACCACACATCGTCATCCCCGCACCTACGGGTTGGCGGTGCCCCCACAGAAGTGGGACCACACATCGTCATCCCCGCAGACTACAGGTCCGCAGTGCCCCCACAGAAGTGGGACCACACATCATCATCCCCGCATGTGTCACCCGTGGAACCACCAGCTGCTACCCTTGGGATACCCGAGGATACCCACAGGTGGTCTCCAGAGGCCCCACGCAAAACCACGGAATCAAACCCTGAATGTAAAAAAAAAAAACCTGGCCTATACATTCAATACATACACCCTCCCCCCCAACACCTACAGTACAATAATGTGCAAAATAACTATTATCCAGATATGGATAATAGATTAATTGCCCATTATTAAAAACATTAACTAGCATATACAAATAAATAAATTACTACTGACCTCATCAATACGAAGTGTCCGTTGCCAGCAAAATCCTTGTCTTGTCCACAACATACATAGCAAATACAAAGCCAATACATTGCAATTACATTCAGATATCAATTAACCCCTTAAACACCTTATCAGATAATAACCGCAAAGGTAATTAAGGGGTTAAGCCACACAGGACCGATACCCACCCTTCACCCATGAATTTGTACTGTGGCTTCATCATGCCACTATATATATATATATATATATATATATATATATATATATATATACTGTATATATATACAGAGAGACAGAGAGAAAGAGAGAGAGATATATACAGTATATATATATATATATATATATATATATATATATATATATATATATATATATATATATAGACACGTTATATACACACCCATGATAAACCAATATACAGTACAAATAAATGTAGAAGGGTTATCAAAAGCATACTGCCCTACAACCAAGTAAACAAAAATCAAAAGCCAATACATTGCAATTACATTCAGATATCAATTAACCCCTTAAACACCTTATCAGATAATAACCGCAAAGGTGATTAAGGGGTTAAGCCACACAGGCCCGATACCCACCCTCACCCATGAATTTGTACTGTGGCTTCATCATGCAACTATATATATGTAGCCATGCATAATAATGACTGCATACATCTTCCCTGTTGGCTGTAAGTCCTGGTAAGTATAGGCCTGCCAACAGTAGTTATGGAGGTTTTCCCTCACACCCTGGTGTGGTGCCCTGTGTAAGGAAGGGAGTGGCTGTATGCTCTGAGTCCCTGGATAGTGACATCAGAGATGCGCCTGCCCCCTGAGGTATAAAGGGCACAACACTGTCAGTTAGTGTTGTTGAAAGGTGTTGCAAGGTTGGCAGAGAAGCATCTGGTAGAATGTATCTTCCTGCATAAGGGATTGGAGGAATACTTTTGTGACCCTAGTGCTGTAACTAGCGGTAGCAGAGTGACCAATCAAGTCTGTCTAAGCCACACTGTGTCCAGGGACCTGGCACAGTGGTGATATCCCTAGGAGAAAGGGAATCCCACTTCAATACGGGAGGGCGTACCTGGCAAAGGGACAGCACGGAAAGATGTGCGGCTAGAGCCGGCAGCTGCATGGGGCAGTCTGCTACATCCAAGCATATAATAAAGATGCCTTGGTCAAAGAAACCCCCACTGTGTGAGTGTGAGATTACTCTGCAGTGGCGGTCACCACCGAGAAGGAGTTCCTCACCAGGACCATCTCCCTGCGGAAGCATAGATCCTGATGAGGTGGAGGCGCTGCACGTGAAGTAAGTTGGACTCGTACCCACTACCTCAGCGACCTGTCCTGATGATATCCCCTAATAACACCAAGCGGGAGACTCAGGAGTCCTGTTACTAGCAGGTGCACCACCACACACGACCTTGTAATGGGGACCGGTTAGACCACACGGGCCAATGTGAGATTGGGTGGGTCAGACAAGGGGGGTCCAGCCGTTACATATATATACTGTATATATATATACAGAGAGACAGAGAGAAAGAGAGAGAGATATATATATATATATACACACGTTATATACACACCCATGATAAACCAATATACAGTACAAATAAATGTAGAAGGGTTATCAAAAGCACTGTCCTACAACCAAACACTTCTCCATACATACACACTAAATTAAAATCAATTTCCTTTAATATTCATAACTGATCTCTCAATCTAAATCATCACAAAACCTCTGAAAAGCCATTTAAACAACTTATATTCCAATATAAATGATGCCTAAATATCTATGCACCATACAGTATACATTCTGCAAATTAATCAACCAAGTAAACAAAACTCAATTAGCAATCATTATTTACATCCCTAAACAATTCACACTAGATCCCGAACAATAAAACCATTAACAAATTCACGCCTAGAGCAGAACAATTAAGCCTTTGAAAAAATATAAGTACCGACAAAAATACAACCTTTACAAACCAAGCCTATCCCTGACCTTCCTCAAACACACAATACAATACCAAGGAATACATCTATCTAATTTTAAAATACTTTAAACTCACAATAAAGCATACTGTAGCAGCATACACAAAATAATTTAAAACACATCTAATCCAGCTTTTAAAACAACATCATTTCTTACCCTGTACTGTACTGTATGTATATATCTCTCTAGACATATATACATACATACATACAGTGGCAAGAAATGATATACCACAAAAAAAAAAAAATACACATGTTAAAAAACCTTTTGAAAAAATTAACAAGTTAAATAAAATATATTTCTTTACTGTAGTTCACTTACCATTACTTGCCCCCACCGACTCCCGTTGCGCAGCTTACTCACGAACCAATCCACGATCAGGAACCCATAAAATAAAAAAACATAAAATAATAAACATTAAACTAAAAATCCAAATCAATCGACGGGTCTTCTATCTGTAATCCATCTTCATCTGTGTTCTTCATTCTTCTATCTCCTTCCAGCGGGGCGGGGTCTTCTCCCCGTCTGCGGCCACGCCCTGGTCTTCTTTCTTTCCCGGAGGTCCTTCCTCCGCGGCGTCTGGCTTCAAAATGAGACGACATAGGCTTTTAAAGGCCTATGACGTCACATTTTGCGTCATGGTTCCCATGGTCCTGATTGGGCCGTGAAAACCATGTGTTTTGGCCGACAAAAAAAATGATGACGTCACTTAAAGGGAATGAAAGCACAGCCAATCAGAATGGCTTTGCTTCAATTGCCTTTAAGATGACGTCATGAAAAGGCACATGGCCGCCCTCACATGGTATGGTAGCCAATCAGAGTAGGGATGGAGTTCCCACGCTCTGATTGGCTACCATACCATGTGATCATTTGATGTTATCATTTTTTTTTTGTCGGCCAAAACACATGGTTTTCACGGTCCAATCAGGACCGTGGGAACCATGACGCAAAATGTGACGTCATAGGCCTTTAAAAGCCTATGTCGTCTCATTTTGAAGCCAGACGCCGCGGAGGAAGGACCTCCGGGAAAGAAAGAAGACCAGGGCGTGGCCGCAGATGGGGAGAAGGCCCCGCCCCGCTGGAAGGAGATAGAAGAAAGAAGAACACAGATGAAGATGGATTACAGATTGAAGACCCGTGGATTGATTTGGATTTTTAGTTTAATGTTTATTATTTTATGTTTTTTTATTTTATGGGTTCCTGATCGTGGATTGGTTTGTGAGTAAGCTGCGCAACGGGAGTCGGTGGGGGCAAGTAATGAACTACAGTAAAGAAATGTATTTTACTTAACTTGTTAATTTTTTCAAAAGGTTTTTTAACATGTGTATTTTTTTTTTTTTGTGGTATATCATTTCTTGCCACTGTATGTATGTATGTATATATGTCTAGAGAGAGATATATACATACAGTACAGTACAGGGTAAGAAATGATGTTGTTTTAAAAGCTGGATTAGATGTGTTTTAAATTATTTTGTGTATGCTGCTACAGTATGCTTTATTGTGAGTTTAAAGTATTTTAAAATTAGATAGATGTACTGTACAGTATTCCTTGGTATTGTATTGTGTGTTTGAGGAAGGTCAGGGATAGGCTTGGTTTGTAAAGGTTGTATTTTTGTCGGTACTTATATTTTTTCAAAGGCTTAATTGTTCTGCTCTAGGCGTGAATTTGTTAATGGTTTTATTGTTCGGGATCTAGTGTGAATTGTTTAGGGATGTAAATAATGATTGCTAATTGAGTTTTGTTTACTTGGTTGATTAATTTGCAGAATGTATATGGTGCATAGATATTTAGGCATCATTTATATTGGAATGTAAGATGTTTAAATGGCTTTTCAGAGGTTTAGTGATGATTTAGATTGAGAGATCAGTTATGAATATTAAAGAAAATTGATTTTAATTTAGTGTGTATGTATGGAGAAGTGTTTGGTTGTAGGACAGTGCTTTTGATAACCCTTCTACATTTATTTGTACTGTATATTGGTTTATCATGGGTGTGTATATAACGTGTGTGTATATATATATATATATATATATATATATATATATATATATATATATATATATATATATATATATATATATATATATATATATATATATACTGTATCTCTCTCTCTCTCTCTTTCTCTCTGTCTCTCCATATATATATACAGTATATATATATAGTTGCATGATGAAGCCACAGTACAAATTCATGGGTGAGAGTGGGTATCGGGCCTGTGTGGCTTAACCCCTTAATCACCTTTGCGGTTATTATCTGATAAGGTGTTTAAGGGGTTAATTGATATCTGAATGTAATTGCAATGTATTGGCTTTTGATTTTTGTTTACTTGGTTGTAGGGCAGTATGCTTTTGATAACCCTTCTACATTTATTTGTACTGTATATTGGTTTATCATGGGTGTGTATATAACGTCTGTATATATATATATATATATATATATATATATATATATATATATATATATATATATATACTGTATATATCTCTCTCTCTCTTTCTCTCTGTCTCTCTGTATATATATACACAGTATATATATATATATATATATATATATATATATATATATATATATATATATATATATATATATATATATATATATATATATAGTTGCATGATGAAGCCACAGTACAAATTCATGGGTGAAGGGTGGGTATCGGTCCTGTGTGGCTTAACCCCTTAATTACCTTTGCGGTTATTATCTGATAAGGTGTTTAAGGGGTTAATTGATATCTGAATGTAATTGCAATGTATTGGCTTTGTATTTGGTATGTATGTTGTGGACAAGACAAGGATTTTGCTGGCAACGGACACTTCGTATTGATGAGGTCAGTAGTACTTTATTTATTTGTATATGCTAGTTAATGTTTTTAATAATGGGCAATTAATCTATTATCCATATCTGGATAATAGTTATTTTGCACATTATTGTACTGTAGGTGTTGGGGGGGAGGGTGTATGTATTGAATGTATAGGCCAGGTTTTTTTTTTACATTCAGGGTTTGATTCCGTGGTTTTGCGTGGGGCCTCTGGAGACCACCTGTGGGTATCCTCGGGTATCCCAAGGGTAGCAGGCTGGTGGTTCCACGGGTGACACATGCTTGGATGATGATGTGTGGTCCCACTTCTGTGGGGGCACTGCGGACCCGTAGTCTGTGGGGATGACGATGTGTGGTCCCACTTCTGTGGGGGCACCGCCGACCCGTAGGTGCGGGGATGATGATGTGTGGTCCCACTTCTGTGGGGGCACCGCGGACCCGTAGTGAGCACCCGTGAGTTCCCCAGACCCCCGAGGGAACCACCCGAGGCCCCGCAGACACCTGTGGGTTTGACCCGGGGCTCCCAGACATCCTTGGGCCTACCCTGGAGACCCAATTGTGGCCCACGGTGACCCAAGGAGACCACCTGGGTGCCATGGTGCTGGCAGGATCCACCAGCAGGCCTCCAGAACCTGTGTAAAAAGGGCTTCTGGTAAACTGTAGGTCTGTCCAGGTGCCCTGCCAGCCCACCGGGGACTAGCGTGGGGCTGCGTTATGAACCCTGTATGTAAAAGGATAAATCTTGTATTTATGGGGGGGGCACAGGGGGTGGGTAATGTATTTAATAAATATAATGCTGTTTATTGTGGGTCATTGTACTGTTTTTATTGTGGGTACTGGGGGTGGGGTGTTTCCCCAACGGTATGTGGGTAGGCCTCCCTTGTGGGTACTGACTGGGTGGTTAGGCCTCACGGGGGGGGTTAGTGTGGGAGGGTATGTAGGCATCCCGAGTGGTGGGTGAGGGTGGGTTAACCCCTTCATGACTGTAGCGGTTAATAACCGCTATGGTGATTAAGGGGTTAGGGGACATTACTTTGTATGTTTTAATTTTTGTGTCTGTTTTGCAGAAGCGGAGGGGCCATGGCCAGGATGGGGGGGGGGTAATGGTATGTGGGTAGGGGGTGAGGGTGGTTAGACCTCACAGTATGCACATTGGGTCCCCCCCCCTCCCCACATTTACATACACTGCACTGACAGCAATGCAGGGAGGGAGATTTACTGGTAACAGAAACATCTCTCTGCCTTCAGTGTAATCTGTTTAAAGCCCCCTCCCCCCTAATGTGTGTTTCTGTAAAATCTCTCTCCCTTCAGTGTAATCTGTTTAACAGAAACATTAGGGGGGAGGGGGCTTTAGGCCTTTACATCTCTCTGCCTTCAGTGTAATCTGTTTAACAGAAACATTAGGGGGGAGGGGGCTTTAGGCCTTTACATCTCTCTGCCTTCAGTGTAATCTGTTTAACAGAAACATTAGGGGGGAGGGGGCTTTAAACAGATTACACTGAAGGCAGGGAGATACAGGGAATGTACTGTATTGTTCATCATGTACATTGCAATGCTGTGTATAATGTATAAGGTTTTTACAATTAGATAGATGTAATCTTTGGTATTGTAAGGGTTAGCTTTGGTTTTAAATTGTGTTTTCTGGTTGGTACTTACAGTATATATTGATTTTTGTTTACTTGATTGGTTAAAATAGTTGACTTGTTTGGAAGTGTTTGTATTTACTGGTAGAGTAGCTTGCAATTATATTGTTAACATTTATTTGCAGAATGTATATGGTGCATAGATTTTATGCATCATTTATACAATGTAAATGCAATGTACTGTGTGGATTGGAATGTTATGTTTTATATTGTAAAATCAGTTAGGATTATTAAATGGATTATTATTATTGTCTGTATAGAGAAGCGTTATTTGTAGGACAGTATGATTTTGATAACCATTCTACATGTATTTGTATATTGGTTCATCATCTGTGTGTATATATACTGTATACTGTATATATATACACAGTTTATACTGTATATGTATAGGGATTGTTATTATATATACTGTATATATATCCAGTATATATATACAGTATATATTTATTTCTCTTCATGTATTTATTTATTTATTTATTTAGATTTATTTATTAATTGTGGGGCTGCTGTGCGTGAATTTTTTTTATTGGGGGGTGAGGGGGGTGTTTGGCCTTTGGTGTGAGTTTAGGACTTGCATCAGCAGCACAATTAATAAATAAATCTAAATAAATAAATGAATATAAATAAATACATTTAAAATACATTTTTATTGATAGTGTAGATGTGCAGAAGGTCTCCAGAGCAGAACCGCACTGGTTTCAGGTCTTGGGACCCCCTGCTCCCCGAGATACAGGCCCCTTTAGGGGGTGCCGGTATCCCTCTGCTCTGCTTGGTTTACAGGCCGCGATCACGTGGTCGGGCCCTTTAAACCAAGCACAGGGATACCGGCACCCCCTAAAGGGGGCTGTATCTCGGGGAGCAGGGGGTCCCCAGACCTGAAACCAATGCGGTTCAGCTCCGGAGACCCCCTGCACATGTACACTATCAATAAAAATGTATTTCAACTGTATTTATTGTCAGTTATTTATTTAGATTTATTTATTTATTTTTTGGCGGCTGCTGTGTGTGTGTATTTTTTTTATTGTGGGTAGCGGGGGTGGGTGAATGGGGTATTAGCCCCAACGGTGCTTGTTTAGGGCTTGCGGGGGGGGTAGCGGGAGGGCTTAACCCCTTCATGACCGTAGCGGTATTAACTGCTACGGTCGTGAAGGGGTTAAGTGCACCCGCAACCCCCCCGCAAGTCCTAAACTCACACCAAGGGACAAATACCCCCCTCACCCATCCCCACTACACACAATAAAGCGGGCACGGTGGGTTAACCCCTTCATTGCCTTAGCGGCTATCCGCTATGGTAATGAAGCAGCATTTCTGTATTTTTAATAATATTGAGCAGGAGCAGGGGGGGTCCCTGAGCATTAATTTCTGGCTCAGGGAACCCCCTGCTCACTGTACAATATTATTAAAATACAGAAATGATGCTTCTTTACCATAGCGCATAGCCGCTAAGGTAAAGAACGAGTGTTTATTTATACTGTATACTGTATGTGTTTTATTGATACTGTACATGTGCAGAGGGTCTCCAGAGCAGAACCGCACTGGTTTCAGGTCTTGGGACCCCCTGCTCCCCGAGATACAGGCCCCTTTAGGGGGTGCCGGTATCCCTCTGCTCTGCTTGGTTTACAGGCCGCGATCACGTGGTCGGGCCCTTTAAACCAAGCACAGGGATACCGGCACCCCCTAAAGGGGGCTGTATCTCGGGGAGCAGGGGGTCCCCAGACCTGAAACCAATGCGGTTCAGCTCCGGAGACCCCCTGCACATGTACACTATCAATAAAAATGTATTTCAACTGTATTTATTGTCAGTTATTTATTTATTTATTTAGATTTATTTATTTATTTTTTGGCGGCTGCTGTGTGTGTGTATTTTTTTTATTGTGGGTAGCGGGGGTGGGTGAATGGGGTATTAGCCCCAACGGTGCTTTTTTAGGGCTTGCGGGGGGTAGCGGGAGGGCTTAACCCCTTCATGACCGTAGCGGTATTAACTGCTACGGTCGTGAAGGGGTTAAGTGCACCCGCAACCCCCCCGCAAGTCCTAAACTCACACCAAGGGCCAAATACCCCCCTCACCCATCCCCACTACGCACAATAAAGCGGGCACGGTGGGTTAACGCCTTCATTGCCTTAGCGGCTATCCGCTATGGTAATGAAGCAGCATTTCTGTATTTTTAATAATATTGAGCAGGAGCAGGGGGGTCCCTGAGCATTAATTTCTGGCTCAGGGAACCCCCTGCTCACTGTACAATATTATTAAAATACAGAAATGCTGCTTCTTTACCATAGCGCATAGCCGCTAAGGTAAAGAACGAGTGTTTATTTATACTGTATACTGTATGTGTTTTATTGATACTGTACATGTGCAGAGGGTCTCCAGAGCAGAACCGCACTGGTTTCAGGTCTGGGGACCCCCTGCTCCCCGAGATACAGGCCCCTTTAGGGGGTGCCGGTATCCCTCTGCTCTGCTTGGTTTACAGGCCGCGATCACGTGATCGGGACCTTTAAACCAAGCAGAGGGATACCGGCACCTCATAAAGGGGGCTGTATCTCAGGGAGCAGGGGGTCCCCAGACCTGAAACCAACGCGGTTCAGCTCCGGAGACCCCCTGCACATCTACACTATCAATAAAAATGTATTTAAAATAATTTTTAATGTGCCGATGTTTGGGCAGAGAGAGAGCAGCGGATCTCTCTCTGCTGCAAACACATCTCGTATGGGCACATCCCGCCGCCCATACAGTAGTATCATTTATGTATGTGCATATACAGTACTGTATGTGTACAGTACTGCAGTACTGTATGTTAGGGCTTATAGGGGTTGTTGTTATACAGTATATATATATATATATATATATATATATATATATATATATATATATACTGTGTATATACAGTACTGTATATATATATATATACTGCATTACAATTCATGAATTTATGCCATCTGGTGGACACGCCAAGCATTGCAGCCTATGAAATCCTGATCATTATCATTTAACAGATCAGGCCCCCGTCAGCCAGGTATGAACCGTGGCTGGGAAGGCAAACGCAACGCGGCTTGTCAGAGGTGAGGAGCGGCGCATTCCAGGTATCTGCCAGGTACAAACTGGGCATTTGCTTGAATAAAGTGTGTCAATGCTGTATTTAATATTCAAGGAATCCATTTCCACAGACTCAGTACCACAAGATTGGCGTAAAGCAGATGTGGTGCCTATATTTAAAAAGGGAGCTAGATCACAACCGTGAAATTACAGACCTGTAAGCCTGACTTCAATAGTAGGGAAACTACTTGTAGGTTTAATACGGGATAATATTCAGGAATACCTAATGGAAAACAAAATTATTAGTAATAGTCAGCATGGATTTATGAAGGATAGATCTTGCCAAACTAACCTTATTTGTTTCTTTGAGGAGTTGTGTAAGAATTTAGACCAGGGTAATGCAGTTGATGTGATCTACTTAGATTTTGCAAAGGCTTTTGATACGGTTTCACAAAAGAGGTTGGTGTACAAAATAAAGCAAATTGGACTCAGAAATAATATATGCACCTGGATTGAAAACAGGTTAAAGGACAGACAACAGAGGGTTGTCATAAATGGAACTTTTTCAGGTTGGGCTAAAGTCGTGAGTGGTGTACCTCAGGGATCGGTACTGGGACCCCTGCTTTTTAACTTGTTTATTAATGAACTTGAGGTTGGGATCGAGAGCAAAGTCTCATCTTTGCTGATGATACTAAATTGTGTAATTTAATAAAATCAGAGCAGGATGTAATTTCTCTTCAGAAGGACTTGGAGAGACTGAAAACGTGGGCAGGAAAATGGGTGATGAGGTTTAATACAGATAAATATAAGGTTATGCATTTGGGATGCAAGAATAAAAAGGCAACTTACAAATTAAATGGAGATATATTTGGGGAATCCTTGATGGAGAATGATTTAGGAGTGCTTGTAGACAGCAGGCTTAGCAATAGTGCCCAATGTCATGCAGTAGCTGCAAAGGCAAACAAGATCTTATCTTGCATCAAACGGGCAATGGATGGAAGGGGAGTAAACATAATTACACTGGCGACACACTTTATTCGAGCTCGGCTAGTCCCACGAATTCGGGTATACCCGGGTGTATTGAGGTTTGTGACTGTTTTCTGCCCGAGTGCATTGAGGTATTTTCTAGGCAGGGATTGAAGCATTTTATTCCCGCTGGCTGCAATACTGCACAGTATATATATATATACTGCATTACAATTCATGAATTTATGCCATCTGGTGGACACGCGAAGCATTGCAGCCTATTAAATCCTAATCATTATCATTTAATAGATCAGCCGCCCGTCAGCCAGGCATGAACCCAGGCTGGGAAGGCAAACGCAACGGGGCTTGTCAGAGGTGAGGAGCGGCGCATTCCAGGTATCTGCCAGGTACATACTGGGTATTTGCTCGAATAAAGTGTGTCGGTGCAGTATGCCCCTTTACAAAGCATTAGTAAGACCACACCTTGAATATGGAGTACAATTTTGGGCACCAATCCTAAGAAAAGACATTATGGAACTAGAGAGATTGCAGAGATGAGCCACCAAATGAATACAGGGGATGGACATTCTAACTTTTGAGGAGAGGCTAGCTAAATTAGATTTATTTACATTAGAAAAGAGGCGTCTGTCACGGTTGTGCTCGCCACAAACTCGGGTCGGACCGCGTGGCTGAGGTAGGGTTGTAAAAGCACCGACCTTAAACCTTGCAGGCTGATCCGGATTGCGCAGTTCATTGCGGATTGCGCAGGGTCTGGATTGGAGAAGACAGCATCGTCGTTGTACAAGCCAGGGTCAGGATAGGAGACGTCAGAATAAACATTGTCCAAGCAGGAGTTCGGCAACAGGGAGTCAGGAGAACCCCGCTTCGGCTTATGAGCGCGGGGGGGGTCTCTGCGCGTGCGGCGACCATGGCCCATGGTACTGGTCTCAGGAGGTGGAAGATAGACCAGATTTACACACCGCCTAGCTGCACGGTTAAACCAGTGCTACAGCGCAAGAGTCCTGAGCGGGCTAGGGAATCCTCTGTAGCAGCGCAGGAACCAGGACACGGCCTCTCTAGATTAGGGAAAGAGTAGGCCCCAGGAACCAGGAAGCTGTAGATACACAGGGAGAGCTCCGCTACAGTGTAGGAATCCAGGAGACTGAAGGACGCAGGGGTGAAACCTCCGCTTCAGTGCAGGAATCCAGGAGGCTGAAGGACGCAAGGGAAAGCTCCGCTTCAGCACAAGGGGAACAGGAAGCTGAAGGACACAAGGGAAACCTCCGCTTCAGCACAGGAGTACAAGCAAGAGCTTGTGGCAGAACAGTTGGTGACATCCGGTAAGGACTATGCTCGGCAAGGAGCATTATGGGAAGGCAATACTTAAAGGCCAGCAGGCCAATCCCCAGCGGGGGTGTGAAGGTATTGCTCCAATGAATATAGTTTGTTTGTGAATGGTGCTCTAAGTGCTGGGACTGTGTAAGTGGAAGGGAGACTGACCTGGGCATATAGTTATGAACAGTACTAAACCTTAGGTGGGCATGAATTACCCTGAAGGATGGGGTGGGTTGTCCAAGGACACCCCCCCTTCCTCATTGGGTTAGCCCCAGGTATAATGTACTCACGATTGTTTTCCTTCCCAGGGTCTCCCTTCCAAAGCGTGCAGCTGTAGGGTAAAAGGGTTCCAATAGCCAGGGTGTGCAGCGCACAGCAAAGAGGAAAGAGCAGGTCTTGCAATTAAAAGTCCTTTATTATTCAAACATCTGGTTGTGGGACAGCAGCAAACTTCAACGCGTTTCGTTCCAAGAACTTTTTCAAGAAGTGCTGTATACAGTAAAATTGTCAGTTTAAATGCAGCTGTTCGCCCCGTTTTCGCGCCAAAATGACGTCATGACGCGTCATCCGACCAATAGGGTTTCATCTAGCCGCGCATGCGCCGCGCGCCAGAGTGTCCCTGGATCCCTCACAAGCCCCAGCCGAGCACAATCAGGATCGGCACGCCTCTCAGGGCAGCCTCTGCTGTGAGCACGCCTCTGATGGCCGTGTAGGATCCTCCCCCACTCTCCGCTTCCTAAGCATGTTTGAGAACTTGGTGGTTCGCGATCTCAGACTATTGGCTCAGGGGTTTTCCTTCACCCATACTGGAAACGATAATCTCAGTAAGGAAGAAAGATTGGCTATAAAAACACTGCAGGACAAATCTATGTTGGTCATTAAGAATGCAGACAAAGGGGGGGCGGTGGTGGTACAGAGTAGGACTGCCTACTTCAAGGAAGCATTTCGCCAACTTGGAGATGTGTCCTCCTACTCTGTGCTACCGCGGGACCCCACGAATTGTTTCCTGAAGGAACTCCTTGAGCTGATAGATCTGGGGATGGCCACACACGTATTGACGAAAACGGAATCAGACTTTATCACAAATCCTCATCCCGTCATTCCCATATATCACCATCTCCCAAAGATCCACAAGACTTTGGTCGACCCTCCTGGTCGGCCAATAGTCTCAAGTATTGGATCTTTGGGAGATGGTTTGTCTCAATATGTCAATGAATATTTACAGCCCTTTGTGAGAGCTTTGCCCTCCTTTATTTTGGATTCAGGGGACCTACTGACTAAATTGGAAAAAATTACATGGAAACAGGACTATTTGTGGGTTACCATGGATGTGGTCTCCCTATACTCGATCATACAACATGATCTGGGAATGACAGCTGTCCGCCACTTTATAGAATGTCCAGGTAGTTCTATACTCACAACCACATTTATTATGGAATCGATACTTTACTTACTCACTCACAATTATTTTCTTTTTGAGCACCAATTTTATTTACAACTTCGGGGTACGGCAATGGGGACGAGTTTTGCCCCCTCCTATGCCAACCTTTTTATGGGGTGGTGGGAGAATAATTTTATCTATGGAAGCACAAACACATATAGGCACAATATAGTTTTTTATAAACGTTTTATTGATGACCTTATTTTTATTTGGCACGGGAGCACTAACACATTATTAGAGTTTATTAATTATCTTAATGACAACACTTTAGATATTCATCTCACTGTCAATTATCATACACACCATATAAGCTACCTGGATATTCTCTTCTATATAGACATTAACCAAACCATACAATCCGATGTTTATAAAAAACCAAATTCCAGGAACTCATTTCTTAGAGCGGACAGCTGTCACCCGAGATCTGTTATTAAGGGAATACCCAAAGGTCAGTACCTCAGGCTGAGGAGGAATTGCTCAACACACAGCGATTTTGTCACTCAGTCTGAGGAACTGACAAATAGATTCATTGAGAGGGGGTATGATCGTGAGACACTCCAAGCCACATTGCAAGAAGTAACGGAAATTGAACGTGGAACTCTATTACCGTCCGGATCCAGAGTAAGGGATGGCTCTTGCCTTAATACCAAGAAAAAAGAGACTAAGGAAGATGGGACTTGTCCTTTGTTTATTTCCCAATTTAATAAATCAAGTTATCAAGTGAACAAAATTGTGAATAAACACTGGGAATTACTTAAAATGGATCCCATACTCCGTGACTACACAAAACAAGGCCCAAAATTTGTATATAGAAGAGCTAAAACATTGGCCACTTTTTTATCACCTAGTGTGATATCTACACCTGTGAAAGATCAAGAACGATTCTTTACCAAAGGATCATTCAGATGTAATCACTGTAGTGTGTGTAAATTCATGAAGCCTGCTCGACATATTTTTTCCCACAGCCCACATAGACGCCATACCATATATAGTTTTATTAATTGCAACACCACCTTTGTGGTGTATCTCATTACATGTGGCTGTGGGAGGAGATATGTCGGTAGGACTACAAGGGCATTAAAAACGAGGATGCAGGAACATTGTAGATTAATTCGCAAACAAGACATTAATCATCCAGTATCAAAGCATTTTACGGAATGCCCACAGGGAGGTATAAACAACTTCTCATTTGTGGGCATTGAGAGGATAAGTAAAAAAGAAAGAGGGGGAAATACTGTCAAAACACTAGACAGCAGAGAATCCTACTGGATATTCACACTAAATACTAGGTATCCAGATGGGATGAATATAGAATGGAATATTAATCATTTTTTGAAATAATCATAGTTAATTATATTTTCGTTACTATTGAGTATATCATATAGTTCCATTATTCTACCCCATTGTTTCCCAAAGTTACACACTCAATGTAAATATATCCCAATGACATGCCCTGCTTTATCTAATACATGTGTTGCCATTTGCCTAATTAATTATCTCTGGTCCTCTGGAAGTATGCATACAGTACCAAATAAATTGAAATAATTTATGCTTGTATTCCTTATACTCTCACTGATCTTATCGCAGGACATCAAGATTTCTATGAGAATTATTTGTTTATCCATATATACAATATATAGCACACCACCCCATAATGATGTATAAATGCTAAAAGCAATCTAAACCCCATTTCATTCATGTCAGCAAGCAATCTGCTGTTCTTTAAATATAGATACAAGATATTACATCTTTTTAATTTGTTCTAATACTATCACATATATGTAATACATACACATTTTTCTTATAAATAATATTTCTTTTAATTAATAAAGTTATTTTTGTTATAATAGTGCTGTTTAAAATCCAAAAGGCGATTCATATATTATATATGTATATGTGTTTTTTCTAAATATGTTTTTTTCTCCATATATTTTTATCTGTCTATACATTTACTGTGTAAATATATATGAGTTATCTTTTTTCAAGTTGATATTCCTTTAGTTTATTATTTGGTAAAAATTATTGCTTTATATATATAATGTTCTGCTTATTATTTTTGATTAATATATAGTTACACTTTTAACCTTGTATGTGTTTATGCCAGCTGTTTGCCCAGTGTTTCAGTGGCCAGAATTGGGTATTATACCCTCCACATAGCATATAGTATTTAATTATATACCCCCTGGTTAACTGTGGACCGTCATTCAGGTTTCACAATATCAGGGGATTTAGAAGCACCATCTGCGCATGCGCAGGAAGCGGAGAGTGGGGGAGGATCCTACACGGCCATCAGAGGCGTGCTCACAGCAGAGGCTGCCCTGAGAGGCGTGCCGATCCTGATTGTGCTCGGCTGGGGCTTGTGAGGGATCCAGGGACACTCTGGCGCGCGGCGCATGCGCGGCTAGATGAAACCCTATTGGTCGGATGACGCGTCATGACGTCATTTTGGCGCGAAAACGGGGCGAACAGCTGCATTTAAACTGACAATTTTACTGTATACAGCACTTCTTGAAAAAGTTCTTGGAACGAAACGCGTTGAAGTTTGCTGCTGTCCCACAACCAGATGTTTGAATAATAAAGGACTTTTAATTGCAAGACCTGCTCTTTCCTCTTTGCTGTGCGCTGCACACCCTGGCTATTGCTCCAATGAATGAATGCAAGTCTAGGTTGCATAATAGGCTGCACAGCTGCAGTAGATACCAGAGGGAGTGTGTATAACTTTGGTGAGTGAATCCAGGCTGCAGCAAACATCAGGAGAGCTGTTCCAGAACTGCACCGGTCTGCGGAGCGGATTCCTGACAGCGTCTAAGAGGGAATATGATAACTATATACAAATATATTCAGGGACAATACAAGGAGCTTTCAAAAGAACTATTCATCCCACGGGCAGTTCAACGGACTCGGGCCCTCCCTTAAGTTTGGAGGAAAGGAAATTTCACCAGCAAAGGAAAGGGTTCTTTACAGTAAGGGCAGTTAAAATGTGGAATTCATTACCCATGGAGACTGTGATGGCAGATACAATAGATTTGTTCATAAAAAGGTTGGACATCTTTTTAGATGGGAAAGGTATACAAGGATATACCAAATAAGTATACATGGGAAGGATGTTGATCCAGGGATTAATCCGATTGCCAATTCTTGGAGTCAGGAAGGAATTAATTTTTCCCCTTAATGGGGTTTTTTGTTTGCCTTCCTCTGGATCAATAAGTAAGTATAGATATAGGATAAAGTATCTGTTGTCTAAATTTAGCATAGGTTGAACTTGATGGACCTACGTCTTTTTTCAACCTCATCTACTATGTAACTATGTAACTACAGCTTAACCCCGTTATAGCGCGGTCCTCGGGGGCCACCCGCGACCACCGCGTTATTAACGGGGTCACAGAAATAAATGGCCGCCGAAAAAAATGTTTTTTTTTTGTGGTGGTACCGTGTCCGCCGGAGGGGGAAAGCTCAGAACTCTCCCAGCGTTCCCAGACCAGGTGGGGCAGCGGCAATAGCACACAGCACTTACCCAGCATCTGGCAGCTTTTCTCCCTGTCTCTGCTTCCTGCTTCTGCTTCCGTCTTGCGAGAGCAAGATCCCTTAAAGAGACAGTGTGCCTGTGTGTGTGTGTGTGTGTGTATTTGACTGTGTGAGACTGTGTGTGTGTATCAGTGTGTGTGTTTGCAGTGTGCTGTGTGTGTGCAGTGTGCTGTGAGTGTATGCAGTGTGCTGTGAGTGTATGCAGTGTGCTGTGAGTGTATGCAGTGTGCAGTGAGTATGTGCAGTGTGCTGTGAGTGTGTGCAGTGTGCTGTGAGTGTGTGCAGTGTGCTGTGAGTGTGTGCAGTGTGCTGTGAGTGTGTGCAGTGTGTGGTCTACGCTCAAACCGCGTTATAAGCGGATCCGCGTTATAGCGGATCGCGCTATAACGGGGTTGAGCTGTATGTAACCTTACTTACCTCTTAGCCACAACTTGCAAGAATCACTCTGCAAGTCTTCACTTACAATGTGAGTCTACTGTATTCCATATGCAGAGCAGTAATGGTATTGTTGCCATGTATGGTTTCTGCCTGTGTATACACTCACTGGCAACGCTATGCACGGAACATAGCCAACTCGAGCAACGTGACGTCACGCCACATTAACATGAATATCGTATCAACCAATCACAGATATCCTTCTACGAAGTGAAACAGCCAATCGGTGCTAAGCACAGTGTATAAATGGATCCTCTAGGGTCGCACTTACCTTCAGCCCAGGAGTCTTGACAAAGCGTTAAACGCGAAACGATCGTCGACGGGCCTCTTTTAGACTGTGGCAGTGTCAGCTTTACTTCACCAGCGGTGGTTACTTACATACTGTAAGGCTGCGATTTTGAGGCGAATGGCTCGGAACGCCACCGATATAGTCTCTTAGCGAATACAGCACTACCTTCTGATACATATTGAGGGGATTAGCAGCAAAGACACGGGATTCATCCCCGTGTGCCATTCTGCTCCACAGGGGTAACAGCTGGCACATAGGAAGTGATAGACATCCGCTACTAATGCTTTTATACAAGTATTATTACATGTGTCTCCCTATATATGCTGCTATCCAATTATACCTCTCATTACAACTATGATCACAGAGGTTTAGAGCATCGCTAATAACACAGCAAACTTCAGCTACAAACTTTAATTTGAATAAAGACAATTTTAATACTGACATCTATCACCAGTGATAATTGAGTGCTACAATTAACTGAGTTCTTTTCTCTTTTGGTTTATTGTCAATACAAATCTCAGTCTAGCACCTTATCTACATTATTAATTACTTCCAGCTGAGCAGAGGTTCATTTACCTTTCCTTATCCCTCCCCCATTTTTTCCCACGGTATATACAGAACTTCAATGGCTTGCTCTCTTTACAGGAGCCCATGGTACCAGAGAAATTGTTCTGACCCACTCTCACAGGCAGACTCGGCTGCCCGCAGTCTCATGCCCTCCAAGTCAGGATCAGACCATACAGCTTCCCTGAACCCCTCACTGAGCTTCGATAACCCACTCTCAGTCACTATGTCGGGGGATGCGTTGGATGGTATGTCAGGTTGCTGTAAGGACTCGGTCTGGCTTACATGCCTGGTCTCCTCAGGGACATCCCAAATCATTGGCTCCAAAATCTGGGAAGCGATGTTCTCCTCGGCAGGCAGGGGTTCCAAAGGCTCCCCTCCCTTGGCAACTGCCCGACTTTGGCTCCTTGTGATGGCTGCCATAGGAGAATCCTCAGAAAAAGAGCAGATAAAGTGACCCATGTCGTTGCTGAGCAGGATGTCGGTGTCCAGTCCAGGTAACATCCCTCAGCCCTCGACTGGCACCCCAGTCAATGAACACTCAGGCAACTTGTCGGGACCTGGGTGCCCCATCAGGCATTGTCACATGCATCCCTTTCCCTGGGAGCAGGTTCTCAGGGCTGACCATATCAGGTCGCACCAGAGTTACCATTGCCCCAGTGTCCATCAGGCCAGCTGCCTGCCGATCTCCTATGGTCACCGGGTGTAGGTGCCTCCACTGCACATAGTTGACCTGCAGCCCAACTGCTGCAACATGATGCCCGTCTGTGTCCTACCCTGCTCCAATGGGTGCTGCTGTAAGGACCGTTGCCTGGGTGCACTGCTGCACTTGCTGCACGACTGCTTGCTGCTCCGCTGTGGGGGCCAATCCCATGTAGGCGATCACCTTAGCAGCTTGGGTATGTTGACCCGGGTGGGGGTTGCTGGCCCGGGAAGCGTTGCGGCAATCTATCCTCCAATGGCCATTCCGGTTGCATTGGTAGCACCGGCGCTCATGCACAAACTCTGCCAGCTTAGCTGCACTCCCCCCGGCAGGGGTCTTTGTCCTCCACTTTGAGGTAACGGAGGATGAAGATGCTGGTCTGGGTACTCGAGCTGCTGGAGCTGCAGCAGGGAGTAGGGCCCACTTCCTATACTGTGGCCGGGTTGTCACATACTCATCTGCCATCATGGCAGCCGCCTTGAAGTCTGCAGGCTTGTTGTCTATCACCCACTCACAGACATCGGGCAGACACTTGTGATAGAACTGCTCTCTGATCAGCAGATCTAGCAGCTCTCGGTGTGTATTGACTTTGCCCCCTGCAACCCACTGACGACTCCATTGGGCAAGCCTGGAGATGAACTCTACAAAAATGTCCAGGGATGTTTTCTCCTCTGCTCAAAACTGTTCCCGGTATGTCTAAGCAGGGAGTGACTACCAGTTCAGCATGATGGCTTTGACATGCCCATAGTCCTGGCCATCCTCTTGCTCAATCTCCTGGAAGGCTTTCGATGCCTTCCCACTAAGCTGGAGGGACAGATTCTTTACCCATTCTGACTGGGGTAATGATTGCCGTACACACTGGTTCTCAAATGACCCCAGGAACCTGTCGATGTCATTGGTGCCATACACAAACTTGCCAAACGAGGGGTATGTCGAGCCGGCTCGAAAAGCCGGGTGAGCGGGAAATATGAATTTGCCAATGGGAATCATGCCTACGAGCAGTGGCTTTGCCCAGCCAACTCATTGCCTCCCGCTGGGCAGGGAGGTCTGGCAACCAGGTTTGGCAGTCCAAGTGTCTTCCATGCGGGAAGCCCTTGTTCTCCGGACCCAGTTCTCTGCCCTTCCTCGCTCACTTAACTGATCCGACACCTCTGGACTTCCCTTCTACCCTTTGATCCACGATCTATATACAGACATCCCGGCACCTACTTTAATGCCCGGGATGACTGTATAGAGATTTATACATACTGTATTAAACATAATACACTGTTTTATTAAAACTTGTAACCTTTGGGGAACATTATGCATGTGTGGTAAATGTGACTGGGATACTTGGCGTCAAACACCAGGATTCTCGGTGACACTGTGTAGCCCTCTACCCCGCCCCCCCCCCCCCCCTCTACCCCTAATCATCACATACAATACTGTAATGGATAAAATCCCTATTATCCAAATATGGATAGTAGCTCATTTGCCCATTAAAAAGAAAACATTATCCAGCCAACATAAAGTAAATTAAAGTTGGACTTACCCCTATCAGGATGAAGGCCACCCTCATCCCCTTCACCATCCTCCATTTCCTCCTCATCCTCTGTGGGCAGCAACACTAAAATAAAAATATACTACTGGCCACCAACCCCTTAATTACATTAGTGGTTAGTAATAGAGGGGTTAGCCCCCCCCCGCCCCCGATACTCACATGGGAGGACTAACCACCCTCCCTGGGGCAACTACCCCCACTCCCTCTACCCCTTCACCCCACATACAAATGGGCAAAGGCACTAATAGCCTCAAATAGCTAATAGCACATTTGCCCATTTGTTTGTACAGCAAAAGAAATTCACAATAAAATAACATTGGCATAACAGTATACAGTACTTGTCAATAACCCTGTAAGAGACGTGTTCAGAGGTATGCAATGGAGATTGTTTTAAGGTGAAATTAAAATAAGGCTTTATTGCACCTGTTGCTTTAAACACAGCAAACATGTAAATCAACAAACAAAATCCGCTCCACTCTGGAATATATATACACTTTTGATCCAGCTCTCTAACTGCATAGTTAGCCCAGCGATTCATCAGCCCAAATCATAGAGACATTCATATACTTAGACAGACATAGATAATAGTCTTAAAAGAAAAGTCTTATCTGTTAGCTGGGTTGCTGTAGGGGAAGGCTTCTTTGTTCTCCTGGTGTCCACACCCGTCTGTGATAATGCAATGTCAGGATCCAGGTATAGAAGTATTATTCCCTGTGTCTTATTGTCAGCTTGCAGTCTCTTTGGCAGGCTCAAGACGTCTGTCTCCTTGTTCAGCCAAGTTGTGGACTAAGGAGTCTTTCTTCCTGTCTCAGAGGCAGGCTTTTTCTAACCCCTGTAATCAGCCAGGTGGTGTTAGTTAATTGCCTACCAGCAGTTAACCACCACACTGCTGGATTAGAGGCACATTTGTGAACAGGGATAAGTCCCCTGTTACATACCTCCCCTGTTTGTGGAAAGCTCGGGCTTGCCACGGCCAAAGCCCATCCTTCCACTCTCATTCGAGATCTTTCTGTGACTTGAATGAGAGTGGATGGAGGAAGAGAACCCTCAGTCCCACTGGGATTGGAGCCCTTTCTCCAGTTTATTCGTGTCTCCTCCCGAAGGTGCTTGAGATCATCACTCCTCAGTCGCTCGAGGAGGACTTTTTCCAATAATAGTCTTTTTATTGCATGCGCGGTCATGAGGTTTCCCTTGCGTTGGGTGCTCCTCTTATTGTAGGCAGACTGTATGGCAACAGTTGCAGAGTGCTTAAGATTAGCCCTTTGAGTTTTCCGCTCTTGAAGCTGTATCTCTGCACTTTTTCCACTCAATGGAGTTGCTAGTTCAGCTTCTTTGGGATTGAGTTGCAATTCCAGATCCACTTCCAGAGAATGTCTTTTCTGCTTCATCAGCTAAGGATTCTTCTGGTTTTGATTCTGCACGTATACCTTTTTTTGTTGCCTGTTCGGTGGCTGAAGGTTTAGCTAGTGCTTGTTTAGGTGGTTCAGACTTTGCAACCTTGTTTTTTAGGCGAGTGGTGTTCCCAGCTCTCACTGTACCCTTTTTCCTTTGGGTTTTTGTGGCTGTGGGATACTGATACTTGGTCAGGGTCAATACTTGTCCTTGTAGTACTGTAATCTCATCCGCAAGAGATCCCTGTTTTTTGAGTGCGTCTTGCAAGTCTCTTCTCAGGGAATTTATCTACGCACTTTGCTTTCTCTGAGCTTGCTTCCACATTTTCATTGTATTGTGAAGCCCTGTGAATTTCTTTGCTTGGGCCACAGTTACTTGTCTCAGTTTCTGGACTTTCTTGTGCTCCCTCTTGTGTCGAGTCACCTGGGCTCTAAGCTTGGGCACTAGCGATGCTTTGGTGATACTCAGGGTAGCCTTTAGTTTCTCATGCTGCTTTGCAGAGACATACTGGGTAATCAGACGTTCGTGCAGCACTTTTATTTATTTTTCAGCCTGCAGATTGTCTTCTTGCAGAGTTTGCTGCTTCTCCTCAACATTGTGGAGGTGCGTACGCAGACCTTGCAGTTGGTTCTGCAGTCGGTGCTCTGCTTCCAACTTTTCTTCTTCCAAAAGTTCATTTCTTTAAGCTCGTGCAGCTTTTCATTCTTTTCCTTGACGTGGTCTGTCAAATGAGAATTCTCTTCTTTTAGTCTTTCATTTTCTCTTTTTGCTGACTCTGTAATTTTCAGGGCCTCCATGTAGTCCTCCTTCCATTTACGCACATCTGCTTTGAGAATGACAGTCTCCTGGTGTGAGATTTCCTTCTCTAGGTTGAGGATCTGAAGCTCCTTCTGAGAGACTTTGAGATTTAAATTAAGATGGAGGATAGTTTTCTTTGAATTGTCCAGCTCCTCAGCGAGACTGTGAAGTTCCTTTCTGGAGATTCCAGTTCTGTACGGCCGCTGTTGATCTCATGCTGTGAGGCATCCAGTGCTGCGCGGAGTGTATGAACCTCCTCCTGGGATACGTCCACCTCTGTCCGGACACTGTTGACCTCTTGTTGTGAGGCATTCAGTGTCACGGTAACTTATGACAGGGTATAATAATACACACCAAAATATCTGGGTTGAATTGAACATGACTTAGATATAATAAATATAGTTTATTCCTTAAAGAAGGTGAACACAAGATATACAAATAACAGGCAAAATATAGACACTTACTTAAGGGGTTGGACAAGAAAGCAATCAGGATACAGGATTGGCAAATTCTTCCACAATACAGGTTCAGATGTAGACATCATGAAAAGACACGAAGACAACTGAGTATAGGATTGACACTTGTTTATATGCAATTTCCAGTCCTATACCTTATTATTGAGTGCAGGCTATTGGAGAACAATTACCTGCACCCAATCTCTCCTTGCCACCTCACCTGAGGGGCACCGTAATACCCGCCCACTGGGTGGATATTATTCTAATCAGGGGGCTTATTTCCTCAGGCCCCCCCCACAAGCTTGGCGTCTTAAAGTCTGGCTTTGCCAGGATACCCTTCGTCCAAGGTGTGAATTACAACACTTAATATCAAACACCCATGTCCTGCATTCTTTTGTGCTCGCATACACAAGCAGGGTGGGGGAGTCTTTGATCAGGGGGTTTTATTGTATACCATTTGTCTCCCATCCTGACCATTAACATAACATATGGGCTCTGAGTTTTTATACCAGACCCAAAATACAATTCATACTTTAATACCTTCACATATTAAAATAATCCGTTCTGCTGGGCCCAGTGGGCTGAAACCTGCCAGTCCCTCATGCCGGAGGTGACTCTCCATGGTGGCCAAGTTTCAGCTCTCTGCAACCCCCAGAACTGGAGATACACAAAACAAGTTAAAATTCTTATTACTTTAATGCAGGATTCTTGCTTACGAGGTCTCGAAATGAATCTCTGCTTTTCACCCTTTCCCATTGAAATCAACGGGCTCCGCCGCTATATGCTTCCAATGGAGCAACTCCACCATTGAAGTCAATGGGCTTCGCCGCTATAGGCTTTCAATGGGGCAACTCCGCCATTGAAGTCTATGGGCTCCGCCGCTATAGACTTTCAATGGAGCAACTCCGCCATTGAAGTCTACAGGAAAACCACAGTTCTTTACATTTGCCCATACTCCGTCTGGTTGTCCGGAGAGGGCTGGAAATGGCCATGCAGTCATGCCGGAGCAGTGACTACATGCGACCCAAATCCCAGCCCTCTGGTCCTCACAGAACCGGAGATATGGGCTTACCCTTTTTACCTTTTCGGACTTAGCCATTTTCACGCCACGCGGCTTTTCCCCCATTGGAATGCATGGCCGGCGCAGCCATAGGGAATGCATGGGCGAGCGCCACCATGGGATTCAATGGGACCTCCGCTCTGCCATTAGTGTCAATGGCACGACTCTCTTGCTGAGCTCGACCCTTTACGGGGGTCCCTCATTCCCGGACCCGGTGGTGGTCGTGTGTGGGGATTGATAGGATCTAGGGGCAAAAATAATTTTTATTTCTGGGTGCCCTAGAACCTAAGTTTCCCACGCCAATTGTCGTTGACCTTGAACTAATAGTGATCAAAGCTCTTTTTCAGAAAATGTTTCCGGTTCTGCGGTTTGAGGTTTGGGTGGCTGCCAACCCGTTCCTGGAGCTCGGCGTTGAGGAATCCCCATTGAAGTCAACGTCCCCATTGACTTACAATGGGAAACCGCCGCTCCTCCTCTCGGACGCCACCTGCTGGTCATCGATGGAAACGGGCCCAAACCGCCGGATTCGCCATAGGTTTCAATGGTGACCTTTTGGAAACTACAAAATGGAGCCTGAAAAGACGGGAACATGGAACAAAGGGCTATAAACACTGAGTTAACCTTAACCCTTTCCCTCCCGCATCAATCCCAGTGTACGTGTTGGTGCAAACACTGGAACAGAAACAATACACGTTTACAGGGGAATATACATTTGGTTGCTGAAGCAGGGAAAAAACACATTACTGAACCGCAGTCCAGTTAACCCCTTGCTTCCCAAGTTAGAGCAGGGGGTGGCCAAATGGGGTGTACCCCCTTTAATACCGGGCCAAACCCCCTCTCCCTTGACATTCAGTTCTAGGTGAAGACCGTGAACCTCTTGCTGAAAGACTGCAATCTCCTTCAGTGCCTCCTCATACTTCCGCTTCAGCTTAGCCATCATTTTATCGGCTTGGCTCTGCTTTTCCACCATGGTGGCTTTAGTAGTGTTTGCAGCATCTAGCTCAGTCTTGAGATCGTCCAATTCTGTCCTGGCCAAAGAGTAAATTGTGAGCACATCTTTCTGTAGCTTCACGTTATTTTTCTGTAGCTCTGTGTAATCATCTTTCGTCAGTTTCAATTGTTCACGGAGCATATCACAGTCATGCCTGGCTTTTTTCAGGGCATCTTCAGGGCTGGTCAAGGGATCGACACTCACTGGTTCCGGCTCCGCTTCCCTGGGATGGTTGGTTGAGGGTTCCTCACTGTTGGCACTGGACAGACACTTCTTTGGGTTACCCGACTTCTGCCTTGGGCCCTCTGGATATTCGGTCATCCGCATGATGAATCTTCCATTTTCTCTAGGCTGCAGGGCATCTCGGTCCCTCTTTTTCTCTGAGGGATCTGCGGACGTGTCTGTTCCTTCCACGGTACGTGAAGAACCGCTTTTCTTTTTCTTTTTTCGCCTTTTTGTTTTGGATGACTCTGTCCCCTCAGGGATACTGGGGTCTCCATCTTCACTTGAAATTTTAGCAGCTTCACTGGATCCACCATGATATTCTTGCAACTGTATTAGCTGATGGAAATATTCGGTGATCCGCTGCTCCCGCTCTTTCTCCTGCCGATCAAATTTGTCAACATAGGGAGCGGTCTATTCGGTTCGTACCGAGTTCAGGCACCCCCACCATTCTTGGGGTGTTTTGTGGGTGTGACTCGGTTTGGGTTCCCCGTAAGAGATGTCTTCCTCCTCATCGGACTTGAAGGGCCACTCTTCCGTGGGGTAGGGTTCATTTCAAGAGCGCCGTTTCTTGTCCTCCATTTTGGGGTTATCAGGTGTATTTTTCTTCCTGACCTATGGAGGCGCTATTGCAGCTTTTGCCAATGTATTTTCTAGCACCCCAGCTTGGGTATATTTTGCTTGTAGAGGTCATAGCTCTTACAGGCATCTCCGTAGACTTTTTATTTCCTTTTGTAAGTTTTAAAACATCAGCAGTTCTGTGCACGCATTCTTTCTCATTAGGTATACTGGATGTGGAGTTGCTAAGTAAAAACTTCTATATGCTTTACACCATTTACTTGCTAGGTGTAATACCTCCGCTTCAACAAAATAATGTGGTTTTCTGCTTGAGTTCAGTAATTTTCATCTCATCTTTGGGTATTATGGCATTCACTCTTCACACTTTTGTTTTACTCCCAAGATACATAGGATGACTTTACTTGCAGAAAAAAAATATATTCTTTGCAGTGAGATTTTTTTCCACTCTAGGCAGGGCGACTCAACACTCAGCAATTAGCTTTGGGATACATTTTATACAGTTGAGCAATCCCCTTTTCCCCGGTAGGGCAATTTTACACTCAGCACTTGTTTGCTGAAAATTCCCCTGCTTCAGCACAGTCTTGCATCAATTTTCACACTTTTATGCATATACTCCATTCAAAGCTGGTAGTCCTATGTGTTGTGGAAGCCTTTACTTGCAAAATCAGTACCGCTCGTGGGTCACCATCTGTATTCACTGCTTCAGCGAAACATTTGAAAACAACAAATGCCTATCCCTTTTTAAGGGCTAACTTACTTCTTGAACCCTGACTATGGCTGGAAGGCAAAACCCCTATTTCAACGTCCATATTACACTTTATTGTGATAGGCAAGTAAGGTTTACCTGCTTCAGCAGTCTCTCTCTCTCCTCTTGGGATTGGGGAAAAGAGTCCATCTGTGGTTTTGTGGCTTTCTTCAGTGCAGTGTAGATTTCCTGCCTGGAAGTGTATCCCTTTAATTCTGGTCTCTGCTGCATGAGATTCTTTGCTTTGTTGCTCAGTCTGTTTGCAGGAACTATGCAGGCAAAAAGCACAAAAAAATTCACAGGCAATACCCGGGGCTCCTTTTAACTTCAAGAGCCACCTCTCGTCCCACTTCTGACGACCATATGTAAGATACTGCACCGACACACTTTATTCGAGCAAATGCCCAGTTTGTACCTGGCAGATACCTGGAATCCGCCGCTGCTCACCTCTTGCATGCTTCGTTGCGTTTGCCTTCCCAGCCACGGTTCATGCCTGGCTGACGGGCGGCTGATCTGTTAAATGATAATGATCAGGATTTAAAAGGCTGCAATACGTCGCGTGTCCACCAGATGGCATAAATTCATGAATTGTAATGCAGTATATATATATACAGTACTGTATATACACAGTATATATATATATATATATATATATATATATATATATATAACAACAACCCCTATAAGCCCTAACATACAGTACTGTACACATACAGTACTGTATATGCACATACATAAATGATACTACTGTATGGGCGGCGGGGGCAAGATGTGTTTGCAGCAGAGAGAGATCCGCTGCTCTCTCTCTGCGCAAACATCCGCACATTAAAAATTATTTGAAATACATTTTTATTGATAGTGTAGATGTGCAGGGGGTCTCCGGAGCTGAACCGCGTTGGTTTTAGGTCTGGGGACCCCGTGCCCCCCGAGATACAGGCCCCTTTAGGGGGTGCCGGTATCCCTCTGCTTGGTTTAAAGGTCCGATCACGTGACCGCGGCCTGTAAACCAAGCAGAGCAGAGGGATACCGGCACCCCCTAAAGGGGCCTGTATCTCGGGGGGCACGGGGTCCCCAGACCTGAAACCCGTGCGCTTCTGCTCTGGAGACCCTCTGCACATGTACAGTATCAATAAAACACATACAATATACAGTATAAATAAACACTCGTTCTTTACCTTAGCGGCTATGCGCTATGGTAAAGAAGCATCATTTCTGTATTTTAATAATATTGTACAGTGAGCAGGGGGTTCCCTGAGCCAGAAATTAATGCTCAGGGACCCCCCCTGCTCCTGCTCAATATTATTAAAAATACAGAAATGCTGCGTCATTACCATAGCGGATAGCCGCTAAGGCAATGAAGGGGTTAACCCACCGTGTCCGCTTTATTGTGTGTAGTGGGTGGGGATGGGTGAGGGGGGGTATTTGGCCCTTGGTGGGAGTTTAGGACTTGCGGGGGGGTTGCGGGTGCACTTAACCCCTTCACGACCGTAGCAGTTAATACCGCTACGGTCATGAAGGGGTTAAGCCCTCCCGCTACCCCCCGCAAGCCCTAAACAAGCACCGTTGGGGCTAATACCCCATTCACCCACCCTCCCGCTACCCACAATAAAAAAATACAGACACACAGCACAGCAGCCGCCAAAAAATAAATAAATAAATCTAAATAAATAAATAAATAAATGACAATAAATACAGTTGAAATACATTTTTATTGATAGTGTAGATGTGCAGGGGGTCTCCGGAGCTGAACCGCGTTGGTTTTAGGTCTGGGGACCCCGTGCCCCCCGAGATACAGGCCCCTTTAGGGGGTGCCGGTAGCCCTCTGCTTGGTTTAAAGGTCCGATCACGTGACCGCGGCCTGTAAACCAAGCAGAGCAGAGGGATACCGGCACCCCCTAAAGGGGCCTGTATCTCGGGGGGCACGGGGTCCCCAGACCTGAAACCTGTGCGCTTCTGCTCTGGAGACCCTCTGCACATGTACACTATCAATAAAACACATACAATATACAGTATAAATAAACACTCGTTCTTTACCTTAGCGGCTATGCGCTATGGTAAAGAAGCATCATTTCTGTATTTTAATAATATTGTACAGTGAGCAGGGGGTTCCCTGAGCCAGAAATTAATGCTCAGGGACCCCCCCTGCTCCTGCTCAATATTATTAAAAATACAGAAATGCTGCGTCATTACCATAGCGGATAGCCGCTAAGGCAATGAAGGGGTTAACCCACCGTGCCCGCTTTATTGTGTGTAGAGGGTGGGGATGGGTGAGGGGGGGTATTTGGCCCTTGGTGGGAGTTTAGGACTTGCGGGGGGTTGCGGGTGCACTTAACCCCTTCACGACCGTAGCAGTTAATACCGCTACGGTCATGAAGGGGTTAAGCCCTCCCGCTACCCCCCGCAAGCCCTAAACAAGCACCGTTGGGGCTAATACCCCATTCACCCACCCTCCCTCTACCCACAATAAAAAAAATACACACACACAGCAGCCCCACAATTAATAAATAAATCTAAATAAATAAATAAATACATGAAGAGAAATAAATATATACTGTATATATATACTGGATATATATACAGTATATATATAATAACAATCCCTATACATATACAGTATATACTTTGTATATATATACACTGTATATATATACCAGTATATATATATATATATATATATATATATATATATATATATATATATATATACATACATATACATATATATATATATATATATATATATATATATATATATATATATATATATATATATATATATATAGTATACAGTATATATACACACATGATGAACCAATAGTACAAATACATGTAGAATGGTTATCAAAATCATACTGTCCTACAGATAACGCTTCTCTATACAGACAATAATAATAATCCATTTAATAATCCTAACTTATGTTACAATATAAAACATAACATTCCAATCCACACAGTACATTGCATTTACATTGTATAAATGATGCATAAAATCTATGCACCATATACATTCTGCAAATGAATGTTAACAATATAATTGCAAGCTACTCTACCAGTAAATACAAACACTGCCAAACAATTCAACTATTTTAACCAATCAAGTATACAAAAATCAATATACTGTAAGTACCAACCAGAAAACACAATTTAAAACCAAATCTAACCCTTACAATACCAAGGATTACATCTATCTAATTGTAAAAAACCTTATACATTATACACAGCATTGTTTAAAGCCCCCTCCCCCCTAATGTTTCTGTTAAACAGATTACATTGAAGGGAGAGAGATGTAAAGGCCTAAAGCCCCCTCCCCCCTAATGTTTCTGTTAAACAGATTACATTGAAGGGAGAGAGATGTAAAGGCCTAAAGCCCCCTCCCCCCTAATGTTTCTGTTAAACAGATTACATTGAAGGGAGAGAGATTTTACAGAAACACACATTAGGGGGGAGGGGGCTTTAAACAGATTACATTGAAGGGAGAGAGATGTTTCTGTTACCAGTAAATCTCCCTCCCTGCATTGCTAACCACCCTCACCCCCTACCCACATACCGTTACCCCCCCCCCATCCTGGCCATGGCCCCTCCGCTTCTGCAAAACAGACACAAAAATTAAAACATACAAAGTAATGTCCCCTAACCCCTTAATCACCATAGCGGTTATTAACCGCTACAGTCATGAAGGGGTTAACCCACCCTCACCCACCACTCGGGATGCCTACATACCCTCCCACACTAACCCCCCCCCCATCCGTGAGGCCTAACCACCCAGTCAGTACCCACAAGGGAGGCCTACCCACATACCGTTGGGGAAACACCCCACCCCCACCCCAGTACCCACAATAAAAACAGTACAATGACCCACAATAAACAGCATTATATTTATTAAATACATTACCCACCCCCTGTGCCCCCCCATAAATACAAGATTTATTCTTTTACATTCAGGGTCCATAACGCAGCCCCACGCTAGTCCCCGGTGGGCTGGCAGGGCACCTGGACAGACCTACAGTTTACCAGCAGCATTCCACAGGTTCTGGAGGCCTGCTGGTGGATCCTGCCAGCACCATGGCGCCCAGGTGGTCTCCTGGGGTCACCGTGAGCCACAATTGGGTCCCCACGGTAGGCCCAAGGATGTCTGGGAGCCCCGGGTCAAACCCACAGGTGTCTGCGGGGCCTCGGGTGGTTCCCATGGGGGTCTGGGGAACTCACGGGTTCTCACTACGGGTCCGCGGTGCCTCCACAGAAGTGGGACCACACATCATCATCCCCGCACCTACGGCTCGGAGGTGCCCCCACAGAAGTGGGACCACACATCGTCATGCCCGCAGACTACGGGTCGGAGGTGCCCCCACAGAAGTGGGACCACACATCATCATCCCCGCATGTGTCACCCGTGGAACCACCAGCCTGCTACCCTTTAGGATACCCGAGGATACCCACAGGTGGTCTCCATAGGCCCCACGCAAAACCACGGAATCAAACCCTGAATGTAAAAAAAATAAACCTGGCCTATACATTCAATACATACACCCTCCCCCCCAACACCTACAGTACAATAATGTGCAAAATAACTATTATCCAGATATGGATAATAGATTAATTGCCCATTATTAAAAACATTAACTAGCATATACAAATAAATAAAGTACTACTGACCTCATCAATACGAAGTGTCCGATGCCAGCGCCTTCCTTCTCTTGCCCACACAATACATAGCCAAAACCAAGGCAATACATTGCAAGTACATTCAGATATCAATTAACCCCTTAAACACCTTATCGGATAATAACCGCAAAGGTAATTAAGGGGTTAAGCCACACAGGCACGATACCCACCCTTCACCCATGAATTTGTACTGTGGCTTCATCATGCAACTATATATATATATATATATATATACTGTATATATATACAGAGAGAGAGATATATACAGTATATATACTGTATATATATATATATATATATACTGTATATATACTGTGTATATATATATATATATATATATATATATATATATACACACACGTTATATACACACCCATGATAAACCAATATACAGTACAAATAAATGTAGAAGGGTTATCAAAAGCATACTGCCCTACAACCAAGTAAACAAAAATCAAAAGCCAATACATTGCAATTACATTCAGATATCAATTAACCCCTTAAACACCTTATCAGATAATAACCGCAAAGGTTATTAAGGGGTTAAGCCACACAGGCCCGATACCCACCCTCACCCATGAATTTGTACTGTGGCTTCATCATGCAACTATATATATATACTGTATATATATATACACAGAGAGACAGAGAGAAAGAGAGAGAGAGAGAGAGAGAGAGAGAGAGATATACAGTATATATATATATATATATATATATATATATATATATATACACACACGTTATATACACACCCATGATAAACCAATATACAGAACAAATAAATGTAGAAGGGTTATCAAAAGCACTGTCCTACAACCAAACTCTTCTCCATACATACACACTAAATTAAAATCAATTTCCCTTAATATTCATAACTGATCTCTCAATCTACTGTAAATCATCACTAAACCTCTGAAAAGCCATTTAAACAACTTACATTCCAATATAAATGATGCCTAAATATCTATGCACCATATACATTCTGCAAATTAATCAACCAAGTAAACAAAACTCAATTAGCAATCATTATTTACATCCCTAAACAATTCACACTAGATCCCGAACAATAAAACCATTAACAAATTCACGCCTAGAGCAGAACAATTAAGCCTTTGAAAAAATATATGTACCGACAAAAATACAACCTTTACAAACCAAGCCTATCCCTGACCTTCCTCAAACACACAATACAATACCAAGGAATACTGTACAGTACATCTATCTAATTTTAAAATACTTTAAACTCACAATAAAGCATACTGTAGCAGCATACACAAAATAATTTAAAACACATCCAATCCAGCTTTTAAAACAACATCATTTCTTACCCTGTATTGTACTGTATGTATATATCTCTCTAGACATATATACATACATACATACATACAGTGGCAAGAAATGATATACCACAAAAAAAAAAAAATACACATGTTAAAAAACCTTTTGAAAAAATTAACAAGTTAAATAAAATACATTTCTTTACTGTAGTTCACTTACCATTACTTGCCCCCACCGACTCCCGTTGCCCAGCTTACTCACGAACCAATCCACGATCAGGAACCCATAAAATAAAAAAACATAAAATAATAAACATTAAACTAAAAATCCAAACCAATCCACGGGTCTTCTAGTTGTAATCCATCTTTATCTTCATCTGTGTTCCTCTTTCTTCTATCTCCTTCCAGCGGGGCGTCATGAAAAGGCACATGGCCGCCTTCACATGGTATGGTAGCCAATCAGAGTAGGGATGGAGTTCCCACGCTCTGATTGGCTACCATACCATGTGAGGGCGGCCATGTGCCTTTTCATGACGTCATCTTAAAGGCAATTGAAGCAAAGCCATTCTGATTGGCTGTGCTTTCATTCCCTTTAAGTGACGTCATCATTTTTTTTTTGTCGGCCAAAACACATGGTTTTCACGGTCCAATCAGGACCGTGGGAACCATGACGCAAAATGTGACGTCATAGGCCTTTAAAAGCCTATGTCGTCTCATTTTGAAGCCAGACGCCGCGGAGGAAGGACCTCCGGAGAAGAAAGAAGACCAGGGCGTGGCCGCAGATGGGGAGAAGACCCCGCCCCGCCCCGCTGGAAGGAGATAGAAGAAAGAAGAACACAGATGAAGATAAAGATGGATTACAACTAGAAGACCCGTGGATTGGTTTGGATTTTTAGTTTAATGTTTATTATTTTATGGTTTTTTATTTTATGGGTTCCTGATCGTGGATTGGTTCGTGAGTAAGCTGGGTGGGCAACGGGAGTCGGTGGGGGCAAGTAATGGTAAGTGAACTACAGTAAAGAAATGTATTTTATTTAACTTGTTAATTTTTTCAAAAGGTTTTTTAACATGTGTATTTTTTTTTTTGTGGTATATCATTTCTTGCCACTGTATGTATGTATGTATATATGTCTAGAGAGATATATACATACAGTACAGTACAGGGTAAGAAATTTTGTTGTTTTAAAAGCGGATTGGATGTGTTTTAAATTATTTTGTGTATGCTGCTACAGTATGCTTTATTGTGAGTTTAAAGTATTTTAAAATTAGATAGATGTACTGTACAGTATTCCTTGGTATTGTATTGTGTGTTTGAGGAAGGTCAGGGATAGGCTTGGTTTGTAAAGGTTGTATTTTTGTCGGTACATATATTTTTTCAAAGGCTTAATTGTTCTGCTCTAGGCGTGAATTTGTTAATGGTTTTATTGTTCGGGATCTAGTGTGAATTGTTTAGGGATGTAAATAATGATTGCTAATTGAGTTTTGTTTATTTGGTTGATTAATTTGCAGAATGTATATGGTGCATAGATATTTAGGCATCATTTATATTGGAATGTAAGTTGTTTAAATGGCTTTTCAGAGGTTTAGGGATGATTTACAGTAGATTGAGAGATCAGTTATGAATATTAAAGGAAATTGATTTTAATTTAGTGTGTATGTATGGAGAAGAGTTTGGTTGTAGGACAGTGCTTTTGATAACCCTTCTACATTTATTTGTACTGTATATTGGTTTATCATGGGTGTGTATATAACGTGTGTGTGTATATATATATATATATATATATATATATATATATATATATATATATATACTGTATATATATCTCTCTCTCTCTCTCTCTCTCTCTTTCTCTCTGTCTCTCTGTGTATATATATATACAGTATATATATATAGTTGCATGATGAAGCCACAGTACAAATTCATGGGTGAAGGGTGGGTATCGTGCCTGTGTGGCTTAACCTCTTAATCACCTTTGCGGTTATTATCTGATAAGGTGTTTAAGGGGTTAATTGATATCTGAATGTAATTGCAATGTATTGGCTTTTGATTTTTGTTTACTTGGTTGTAGGGCAGTATGCTTTTGATAACCCTTCTACATTTATTTGTACTGTATATTGGTTTATCATGGGTGTGTATATAACGTGTGTGTATATATATATTTATATATATACAGTATATATATATATATATATATATATATATATATATATATATATATATAACATAAAGCAAGCAGTCAGCACTCTAATGTAAGGCAAAAGGCAGTTGCTAGTCCCATAGGGATCCACATATCATACGAACCAGCCCAAAGACCAGTAAAGAGACAGCAACCAACGAGGTGTAATCCAAAATAATCTGTATTGAAAAGAACAGATACACGAAAGCCAACGTTTCGGTCTCTCAGGGAGACCTTCCTCAGGGCCGTGCAAACACCACACTAACAGTGACCCTACTTATATACCCACACCCCTAGTGCAACCAATTAAACATAATCAATCACCAGCAACCTGTCATTATTTACCTGCTGTGCAGCTGAGCACCATTTGGGAACAACCAATGCCTGGACCAGAAGGAGCCATGCGGATCCACGAGCAGGGAAAGGCAATTTGTTAATCAAAGGCAGCCAGCTCAGACATCTGCGTCTGACATCCTGGAACCACGAGCAGGGAGATCCCTCTCGTGATCCAGGCTGCCTGCTCTGATGTCCATAACCTGCGACCGGTGTCGGGAGCAGTAGCGCGTCACCTGACTAGCCTGCGCGTCATAGGGCAAAGGGTGAGCCGGGGAGCCAATGGGAAACATCACTGCGCATTGGAAAGGCACGCAGTGCCCTAATGGAGGAACCCTGGCAACCAAGGACGCCAGCACACAGTCCGCGCAGGCGCAGTAGTGAATACTGATAGAGAGGGCAGCGCTGTACCCACAGCACCAATACAAGGCAGACACACGAGCCAAAACAGCCTGTGGCTGAAGTTAAAGCCACAAGAGGCAGTGGTGAAGGTACCAGGGTCCCAGCTGCACCCAACAAAATAAAAATGACAATAAAATGACAATAAAAACAAGGGAGTGACAATGTGCAAGGGAAGTGAAGCTATGGAAGGAAAGTGTCCACACGTCAAGATAAACATGCAAACATAAAAATAAACATTCAAACATGATCAAACATCAAAGCAAGTAAAAATCAATGCGCAGGTAAGCATAAACAATTTACAAAAAACAGCCCAGTTTTAGCTCTTCGTTCAGTCCTCCTGGTGCCATGGTCCGCAGTTCATAAATGAGTCTGGCCTCCTGTTGTAGCAAGATCTTGTCCCTGTCACCACCACGCGTAGGAATAGGGACCTGTAGGATAGGCATGCATCTTAGCGTTGCTAAGGAGTGTCTATGTTCTTTAAAATGTCTCGCGACGGGGAGACATTTAAGATCCATGTCATCGCCACCACTCACTAGGGCTTTCCTGATCGTAGTGCGGTGCATGGCCATCCGCTCCTTCAGCATCCTCACAGTTTTTCCAATGTATAGGAGTCCACAAGGGCATCTGATGTAATATACCACGAATTTGGACTCACAATTAAGTGCCTGTTGAAGTTTGATAGGAATGCCACTGTGGGGATGATTGTAGCTGGGGCCCAATTGCATGAACTGGCAGTTACTACAGCCATGACACCGATATGAGCCTGGTTTCTTGGCCAACCAGGTCTTGGAGGTGGCATATTTCTCTATTGGATCCGATCCTGTCACCATGTCACCAATACTGGGGCCACGACGAAAGCAGAACAACGGTGGTTCCTTGGCACATGTGCCTATCCTCTCATCATTTTGTAAGATCCGCCAATTCCCCCGGATGCATCGCTTGATGTCATTGGAGGCGGTGCTGAAAGTGCTGATTATGTTGAGTCTGTTGGTCTCCGGCTTTTTGGACACTGATGTCAGCAATACACTCCTGTCAACCTGTTCCACCTTTTGTAAGGCGTATTGGATGTCCTTTTCACAATAGCCCCTCTCTCGGAAGCGGGCAGCCATCTGACCCAAAGCCCTTTCGGTCTCCGCTGGATCTGTTGTAATCCTCTTCACTCTTAGAAGCTGTGAGTAGGGGAGACCCCTTTTGAGTGGCAAGGGATGGTGGCTGGATGCACACAGCAATGAATTCTTGTCAGTGCTCTTCCGGTACAGTTTTGTAGCCAACGAGCCCCCAGATTTATATACAATCGTGTCTAAGAAAGCAATCTCTTTAGAGCTGTGACTGAGGGTGAAGCGTATGGTGGAAGGAATGTTATTCAAAGAAGCCACAAACGCTAGCAGGTCCTCTTCGCTGCCATCCCACAAGATGAACACATCATCAATGTAGCGTAGATATTTGACAATGTGGTGTCCATAAGTCACATCATGGAGTATATGGGTCCGCTCGTACAGGTCCATGAACAGATTCGCGTAGGACGGCGCCATGTTTGACCCCATGGCCGTCCCTGTCAGCTGTAAGTAATGATGTTTCTCGAACCTGAAGAAGTTTTTATGTAGAATAACTTCAATCAATAACATGAGAAATTCCACAGGGGGACCCTGTTGTACACCAGATATTTCAAATTTGGCGCGGACTGCTTCCAGGCCCTCGGCATGGGAAATGTTGGTATACAGACTAGACACATCTAGCGTGGCAAAAATGTAGTCAGATGTATCAATGGATATGTCACCGAGCTGTTTAATGAAGTCTGTAGTATCCTTAATGTATGAAACCATGCTGGCCACCAGTGGCTGTAGGTAGAAATCCACAAATTGTGAGAGAGGGTGGCATAACGATCCACGGGCTGAGATGATGGGTCTGCCTGGAGGTGCCACACAGGACTTGTGGATTTTGGGCAGAGTGTATAGCACTGGCATCACTGGATGATCTTGTGTCAAGAATTTGCTGGTCTCCTCTGTGATCCAGGTGTTATTAAGACCAAGTTGGATAATTCCATCAATTTCCCTTTTGTAGGCTGTCGTCGGGTCCCCAGGCAAACGTCTATAGTGATGTGCTACCAGGAGCTGTTGTCCAATTTCTTCTCTGTAGTACTGATAGTTGAGGATCACTATCCCCCCACCTTTATCCGCAGCCCTCACAATGATGTCTTTATTGTCCCGTAAAGTTTTGAGGGCAGCTCGTTCATCACTGGACAGGTTATTGAAACTCGTCTTGTGGTTCTTAAGGATATTGCGAGAGTCCTTAGTCACCAGATTCATGAACGTGGCAATGTTCGGATTGGTGGAGTGAGGATCAAATGTACTTCTAGGTTTAAATGGATTCATCTCGGTGCCCCCGGGTGGATCGTTCAGTCCACTCTTGGAGAAGAAGTCTTTCAACTTCAGATGTCTGTGTAATCTGTACATATCGACCTCCCATTTGAAGGCATCTTGGGTGTGGGTAGGCACAAAGGAAAGGCCTTTTTGTAAAATACTGGTCTCAGCACTTGATAGTGTATAGTCCGACAGATTGTATATCACCGTCTCACCGGCTGTGTCTTGGATTCCCTTGCCGTTTTGCCTACGCGTACGGGATATCGCCGATCTCCGGCCACCTCTCCTGTTGTTTCTCCTTGTATAGCACCATCTGGGGGTATTCTGGCCCGACCCCCATCTCCTGATCCTAAAAAAGGTTCCATATGGGCGCTATCCGGGGCATCAGATTGGTCAGTATCGCTGGTGGTATATCCCATTTTGCCAGCACCACTGCGCTTGGATCGTGGCTGGTAACGGCGTTGTGGTCCACTTCTGGCACCTTTGGTCTCTCCAAGGCCTAGTAGCCACCGGTAGACATTCCTCTCCTTGTAGTCTGTAGTCACCTGTCGGAGCTTCTCCTTTTTGAATTTAATAAGGTTGTCCCGATATGTATCCACCGTGGTTTTAATTTTGGCAGTCCACATTGTCAAATATCTACGCTACATTGATGATGTGTTCATCTTGTGGGATGGCAGCGAAGAGGACCTGCTAGCGTTTGTGGCTTCTTTGAATAACATTCCTTCCACCATACGCTTCACCCTCAGTCACAGCTCTAAAGAGATTGCTTTCTTAGACACGATTGTATATAAATCTGGGGGCTCGTTGGTTACAAAACTGTACCGGAAGAGCACTGACAAGAATTCATTGCTGTGTGCATCCAGCCACCATCCCTTGCCACTCAAAAGGGGTCTCCCCTACTCACAGCTTCTAAGAGTGAAGAGGATTACAACAGATCCAGCGGAGACCGAAAGGGCTTTGGGTCAGATGGCTGCCCGCTTCCGAGAGAGGGGCTATTGTGAAAAGGACATCCAATACGCCTTACAAAAGGTGGAACAGGTTGACAGGAGTGTATTGCTGACATCAGTGTCCAAAAAGCCGGAGACCAACAGACTCAACATAATCAGCACTTTCAGCACCGCCTCCAATGACATCAAGCGATGCATCCGGGGGAATTGGCGGATCTTACAAAATGATGAGAGGATAGGCACATGTGCCAAGGAACCACCGTTGTTCTGCTTTCGTCGTGGCCCCAGTATTGGTGACATGGTGACAGGATCGGATCCAATAGAGAAATATGCCACCTCCAAGACCTGGTTGGCCAAGAAACCAGGCTCATATCGGTGTCATGGCTGTACTAACTGCCAGTTCATGCAATTGGGCCCCAGCTACAATCATCCCCACAGTGGCATTCCTATCAAACTTCAACAGGCACTTAATTGTGAGTCCAAATTCGTGGTATATTACATCAGATGCCCTTGTGGACTCCTATACATTGGAAAAACTGTGAGGATGCTGAAGGAGCGGATGGCCATGCACCGCACTACGATCAGGAAAGCCCTAGTGAGTGGTGGCGATGACATGGATCTTAAATGTCTCCCCGTCGCGAGACATTTTAAAGAACATAGACACTCCTTAGCAACGCTAAGATGCATGCCTATCCTACAGGTCCCTATTCCTACGCGTGGTGGTGACAGGGACAAGATCTTGCTACAACAGGAGGCCAGACTCATTTATGAACTGCGGACCATGGCACCAGGAGGACTGAACGAAGAGCTAAAACTGGGCTGTTTTTTGTAAATTGTTTATGCTTACCTGCGCATTGATTTTTACTTGCTTTGATGTTTGATCATGTTTGAATGTTTATTTTTATGTTTGCATGTTTATCTTGACGTGTGGACACTTTCCTTCCATAGCTTCACTTCCCTTGCACATTGTCACTCCCTTGTTTTTATTGTCATTTTATTGTCATTTTTATTTTGTTGGGTGCAGCTGGGACCCCTGGTACCTTCACCACTGCCTCTTGTGGCTTTAACTTCAGCCACAGGCTGTTTTGGCTCGTGTGTCTGCCTTGTATTGGTGCTGTGGGTACAGCGCTGCCCTCTCTATCAGTATTCACTACTGCGCCTGCGCGGACTGTGTGCTGGCGTCCTTGGTTGCCAGGGTTCCTCCATTAGGGCACTGCGTGCCTTTCCAATGCGCAGTGATGTTTCCCATTGGCTCCCCGGCTCACCCTTTGCCCTATGACGCGCAGGCTAGTCAGGTGACGCGCTACTGCTCCCGACACCGGTCGCAGGTTATGGACATCAGAGCAGGCAGCCTGGATCACGAGAGGGATCTCCCTGCTCGTGGTTCCAGGATGTCAGACGCAGATGTCTGAGCTGGCTGCCTTTGATTAACAAATTGCCTTTCCCTGCTCGTGGATCCGCATGGCTCCTTCTGGTCCAGGCATTGGTTGTTCCCAAATGGTGCTCAGCTGCACAGCAGGTAAATAATGACAGGTTGCTGGTGATTGATTATGTTTAATTGGTTGCACTAGGGGTGTGGGTATATAAGTAGGGTCACTGTTAGTGTGGTGTTTGCACGGCCCTGAGGAAGGTCTCCCTGAGAGACCGAAACGTTGGCTTTCGTGTATCTGTTCTTTTCAATACAGATTATTTTGGATTACACCTCGTTGGTTGCTGTCTCTTTACTGGTCTTTGGGCTGGTTCGTATGATATATATATATATATATATATATATATATATATATATATATATACTGTATATATCTCTCTCTCTGTATATATATACAGTATATATATATATATATATATATATATAGTTGCATGATGAAGCCACAGTACAAATTCATGGGTGAAGGGTGGGTATCGTGCCTGTGTGGCTTAACCCCTTAATTACCTTTGCGGTTATTATCCGATAAGGTGTTTAAGGGGTTAATTGATATCTGAATGTACTTGCAATGTATTGCCTTGGTTTTGGCTATGTATTGTGTGGGCAAGAGAAGGAAGGCGCTGGCATCGGACACTTCGTATTGATGAGGTCAGTAGTACTTTATTTATTTGTATATGCTAGTTAATGTTTTTAATAATGGGCAATTAATCTATTATCCATATCTGGATAATAGTTATTTTGCACATTATTGTACTGTAGGTGTTGAGGGGGAGGGTGTATGTATTGAATGTATAGGCCAGGTTTATTTTTTTTACATTCAGGGTTTGATTCCGTGGTTTTGCGTGGGGCCTATGGAGACCACCTGTGGGTATCCTCGGGTATCCTAAAGGGTAGCAGGCTGGTGGTTCCACGGGTGACACATGCGGGGATGACGATGTGTGGTCCCACTTCTGTGGGGGCACCTCCGACCCGTAGTCTGCGGGCATGACGATGTGTGGTCCCACTTCTATGGGGGCACCTCCGACCCGTAGGTGCGGGGATGATGATGTGTGGTCCCACTTCTGTGGGGGCACCGCGGACCCGTAGTGAGAACCCGTGAGTTCCCCAGACCCCCATGGGAACCACGCGAGGCCCCGCAGACACCTGTGGGTTTGACCCGGGGCTCCCAGACATCCTTGGGCCTACCGTGGGGACCCAATTGTGGCTCACGGTGACCCAAGGAGACCACCTGGGCGCCATGGTGCTGGCAGGATCCACCAGCAGGCCTCCAGAACCTGTGGAATGCTGCTGGTAAACTGTAGGTCTGTCCAGGTGCCCTGCCAGCCCACCGGGGACTAGCGTGGGGCTGCGTTATGGACCCTGAATGTAAAAGAATAAATCTTGTATTTATGGGGGGGCACAGGGGGTGGGTAATGTATTTAATAAATATAATGCTGTTTATTGTGGGTCATTGTACTGTTTTTATTGTGGGTACTGGGGTGGGGGTGGGGTGTTTCCCCAACGGTATGTGGGTAGGCCTCCCTTGTGGGTACTGACTGGGTGGTTAGGCCTCACGGGTGGGGGGGGGTTAGTGTGGGAGGGTATGTAGGCATCCCGAGTGGTGGGTGAGGGTGGGTTAAACCCTTCATGACTGTAGCGGTTAATAACCGCTATGGTGATTAAGGGGTTAGGGGACATTATTTTGTATGTTTTAATTTTTGTGTCTGTTTTGCAGAAGCAGAGGAGCCATGGCCAGGATGGGGGGGGGGGGTAACGGTATGTGGGTAGGGGGTGAGGGTGGTTAGCAATGCAGGGAGGGAGATTTACTGGTAACAGAAACATCTCTCTCCCTTCAATGTAATCTGTTTAAAGCCCCCTCCCCCCTAATGTGTGTTTCTGTAAAATCTCTCTCCCTTCAATTTAATCTGTTTAACAGAAACATTAGGGGGGAGGGGGCTTTAGGCCTTTACATCTCTCTCCCTTCAATGTAATCTGTTTAACAGAAACATTAGGGGGGAGGGGGCTTTAGGCCTTTACATCTCTCTCCCTTCAATGTAATCTGTTTAACAGAAACATTAGGGGGGAGGGGGCTTTAAACAATGCTGTGTATAATGTATAAGGGTTTTTACAATTAGATAGATGTAATCCTTGGTATTGTAAGGGTTAGATTTGGTTTTAAATTGTGTTTTCTGGTTGGTACTTACAGTATATATTGATTTTTGTATACTTGATTGGTTAAAATAGTTGAATTGTTTGGCAGTGTTTGTATTTACTGGTAGAGTAGCTTGCAATTATATTGTTAACATTCATTTGCAGAATGTATATGGTGCATAGATTTTATGCATCATTTATACAATGTAAATGCAATGTACTGTGTGGATTGGAATGTTATGTTTTATATTGTAAAATAAGTTAGGATTATTAAATGGATTATTATTATTGTCTGTATAGAGAAGCGTTATCTGTAGGACAGTATGATTTTGATAACCATTCTACATGTATTTGTACTATTGGTTCATCATGTGTGTATATATACTGTATACTGTATATATATATATATATATATATATATATATATATATATATATATATATATATATATACTGGTATATATATACAGTGTATATATATACAAAGTATATACTGTATATGTATAGGGATTGTTATTATATATATACTGTATATATATCCAGTATATATATACAGTATATATTTATTTCTCTTCATGTATTTATTTATTTATTTAGATTTATTTATTAATTGTGGGGCTGCTGTGTGTGTGTATTTTTTTTATTGTGGGTAGCGGGAGGGTGGGTGAATGGGGTATTAGCCCCAACGGTGCTTGTTTAGGGCTTGCGGGGGGTAGCGGGACGGCTTAACCCCTTCATGACCGTAGCGGTATTAACTGCTACGGTCGTGAAGGGGTTAAGTGCACCCGCAACCCCCCGCAAGTCCTAAACTCCCACCAAGGGCCAAATACCCCCCCTCACCCATCCCCACCCACTACACACAATAAAGCGGGCACGGTGGGTTAACCCCTTCATTGCCTTAGCGGCTATCCGCTATGGTAATGACGCAGCATTTCTGTATTTTTAATAATATTGAGCAGGAGCAGGGGGGGTCCCTGAGCATTAATTTCTGGCTCAGGGAACCCCCTGCTCACTGTACAATATTATTAAAATACAGAAATGATGCTTCTTTACCATAGCGCATAGCCGCTAAGGTAAAGAACGAGTGTTTATTTATACTGTATATTGTATGTGTTTTATTGATACTGTACATGTGCAGAGGGTCTCCAGAGCAGAAGCGCACGGGTTTCAGGTCTGGGGACCCCGTGCCCCCCGAGATACAGGCCCCTTTAGGGGGTGCCGGTATCCCTCTGCTCTGCTTGGTTTACAGGCCGCGGTCACGTGATCGGACCTTTAAACCAAGCAGAGGGCTACCGGCACCCCCTAAAGGGGCCTGTATCTCGGGGGGCACGGGGTCCCCAGACCTAAAACCAACGCGGTTCAGCTCCGGAGACCCCCTGCACATCTACACTATCAATAAAAATGTATTTCAACTGTATTTATTGTCATTTATTTATTTATTTATTTAGATTTATTTATTTATTTTTTGGCGGCTGCTGTGCTGTGTGTGTGTATTTTTTTATTGTGGGTAGAGGGAGGGTGGGTGAATGGGGTATTAGCCCCAACGGTGCTTGTTTAGGGCTTGCGGGGGTTAGCGGGAGGGCTTAACCCCTTCATGACCATAGCGGTATTAACTGCTACGGTCGTGAAGGGGTTAAGTGCACCCGCAACCCCCCGCAAGTCCTAAACTCCCACCAAGGGCCAAATACCCCCCCTCACCCATCCCCACCCACTACACACAATAAAGCGGGCACGGTGGGTTAACCCCTTCATTGCCTTAGCGGCTATCCGCTATGGTAATGACGCAGCATTTCTGTATTTTTAATAATATTGAGCAGGAGCAGGGGGGGTCCCTGAGCATTAATTTCTGGCTCAGGGAACCCCCTGCTCACTGTACAATATTATTAAAATACAGAAATGATGCTTCTTTACCATAGCGCATAGCCGCTAAGGTAAAGAACGAGTGTTTATTTATACTGTATATTGTATGTGTTTTATTGATACTGTACATGTGCAGAGGGTCTCCAGAGCAGAAGCGCACAGGTTTCAGGTCTGGGGACCCCGTGCCCCCCGAGATACAGGCCCCTTTAGGGAGTGCCGGTATCCCTCTGCTCTGCTTGGTTTACAGGCCGCGGTCACGTGATCGGACCTTTAAACCAAGCAGAGGGATACCGGCACCCCCTAAAGGGGCCTGTATCTCGGGGGGCACGGGGTCCCCAGACCTAAAACCAATGCGGTTCAGCTCCGGAGACCCCCTGCACATCTACACTATCAATAAAAATGTATTTCAAATAATTTTTAATGTGCGGATGTTTGCGCAGAGAGAGAGCAGCGGATCTCTCTCTGCTGCAAACACATCACGCCCCCGCCGCCCAGTATGTATATGCATACAGTATACAGTACTGTATGTGTACAGTACTGTATGTTAGGGCTTATAGGGGTTGTTGTTATACAGTATATATATATATACAGTATATATACTGCATTACAATTCATTATAGGGGACGGCTTCACAGAGAACAGCTCGCAAGCGCCACCATGTGTATTTTCACGGCATTGCAGTATTTCTGCAAGCCGGAATAAAAAGCTTAAATCCCTGCCGGAAAAGAACGCAATGCACTCTGGCAGAAAACGATCAGAAACCTGAATACACCCGAGTATACCCGAATTCGCGGGACTAGCCGAGCTCGAATAAAGTGTGTCGCCAGTGTACGTGTTCAGAGGTACTGTATGCAATGGAGACTGTTTAAAGGTGAAAACAAAATGGACCCTCTTTCACAGGGAAAACATTTTCTCTTTGAATGAGGGTCCTTTCCTTGATGTCCATCCGAACCAGGGACATCACGTTGGGTTCGTGTTACCCTGGAAAATTATCAGATTCGGAAGGCTCATCATACAGTTTCTCTCCACCGCACGCTGTCTTCCTATTTCTAGTAGGTAAGCATTCTTTTGGGACATCTAGACAAGAGGGCCTCATTGCTTAAAACGTTACTGCGCAATGTTGTGTCCCTGTTTTATGTTTCACTCAACACGATAGCTGTTGCTGTGAGGAGGAACTTACACCATACATTGAGGACTGAGTCCATTTCAGCTTTATCATCATTTAGAAGAAAGGACATTTTACTTCATCCACCACCATTGTTATATCCTTTGTGGACTTTATTTCAATTCACTTTGTTTTAATCACTTCACACATGCGCCAAGGTTTATTTCTATTTTTGTATTTCTATAATAATTTATGTGTGTTTTACCTTTCCTGGAGTGCTAACCAGTGGAGATTGAGAGGCTATGAGTTTCAAGGGGGTTTTGCGGTAATTTTTTTGTCAGATTGTGTCTAGGTAATCGGGTCAAGAGTTGCTGGCCACCCCAAAAATGTATCCTGGAATAAGGTCAGATTCCCAGGGACATGTAGATACCCCACCCTGGTCAAAATCCTCCCTTGAAAAAAGTTACGCGACTCACAGCCACGTTTTCCTGCTTCAGCACAGACCAGAAAGGTAAATGGGGGCATAGGGATATGTGTAACCTGGGTACAGTCAGGTGTCCCTAGGTTAGTGGGGTTCCCCCAGAATATGCCCAGATCACCGGAACCTGGTATAGGGGTTCTAGGGTGCTCCAACCATCGATAAGGCGGCAAGGCTGTTTTAGTCCAGATTTCAATGTATTTTGAATGCAGCCCTGAAAAAGAACCTAAGCGTAATTTCATTCTGCTTAGAAACACTTTTCGTTATACTGTATGAAGGGCTAGGAGGGCTGAAAATGAACTTACGCGTCTTTTCAGTCAATCCCTGTAACTAAAGGACTTAGAAGAAAAATGAGAAAATAGTTGTATTAACATTGTGTGTAAGGGAAAAATGCGTATGCACAGAATATGAGCTGGGGACTGCCAGGTTCATGGTTCTGAGAGACCATGTGGCTACCAAGCTTGGTCCCACCATGTCCCACCATGTCTGCTCGGTTCCCGGACATGAAAGCCTCATAGGTTGCCAAGGTGTGAAAGCCATTTGGGCACTGGAGTTATGTTCAAGCAGCCACGTCCTGGGATGAATGGTGGCTCCGGACTACCATTTGCCCCAGGCCAGACTGTGAGGAGCCTTACTCAGCGGGTGGCTTCTAACTGACAAGTGGCAGAGGTGCCATGTTGGCGGATGCCCTTGTCAGAATCTGAATCCGTGCTTGCCCGGCTTAGATAGACTTAGATAGACTGGCAACGCTCTGATTGGCTGATAAGGATTTCTCCCATGCTCGGATTGGCTGGAGTATTTCATGAATGAAGTTGAAATACCATAAGAAACCCAGCAGCCATTCTGGTGTTGAGATTCTCTAAGATTTTGAGCGCCAAGACTACATCGGCAAATTTGAAATCACCAAAAGATGCTCTGGGAGGTATAGACGCGAGCCGGCTTCAGAAATTTCAAGACGAGAATTTTCTGTCCCACTTTTCGCGGCCAAATTCTCAGAATAGAACGTAGTGGTCGCGGTTGGGATTGCAAGCTGAAAAGAGTACCAGGACGTTTGGTACTATCTCCCGGTCAAGGGATTTTGGTGTCTTCGGAGCAGATACAGCGGTGACGTCAGGAACTTCATTCCGATTTGAGTTCCAGGACACTTCGGGCTAAATCCCGGTCAACTACAAACTTTGTTTTATGGAATGTAGAAGCTAGGAAAGTCTATATTTTTCGCCCAGACCCCCAGTAAGTGTGTCTTTTTCTTGTATTTTTGTAATCCACTCTGTGCGCGTCTATTTCAATGGAATAAATGATTATTTGTTTTACCTTCTGGTTTTGCTCAATGTTATGATCTCGGTAAAAATGTATAAATGCCTGGTCTCCCGTGACATGGGGAAACTACCCCCTTCACCCACCCACTCTACCCCCAAGAAACCAGGTACACTGCCTTAATCCCTTCATTACCATAGCGGCTAGTCGCTAAAGTAATGAAGCTGCTTTTATCTGATTTTAATAACAGAGTCTTGAAGTAGGAGGTCTCCTGAGCTGAACAGCATTAATTACAACCTCATGGACCCCTGCTTCCCGAGTTTCAGGCCCCGGTATGGAATGCCGGTTTATCCCTGCATATTTTAAATGTTCCTCGTTACGTGACCGTGACATTTAAACGCATAGGCGATACCGGCACCCCATACCGGGGCCTGTAACTCAGGAAACAGGGGGTCCCTGAGGCAGAAATTAATGCAGTTCATCTCAGGAGACGCCCTATATCAATACTATGTTTTTAAAATCAAATAAAAACAGTGCAATCGCCTGTAAGAGCTGTGCAGGTTGATCGCACAGACAGAACTTAGAAAAGGCTGCGATAACGACACTGATCACGAGCGGTACAGTATGTGCATTTTCCTACTTCACGGTTTCTGACTCGTGATAATTCTTTCTGAATACTGTGATACAAACAACTGCACTTGCTTAGACAAGTGAAAGAACCCCTATAGAACAAGCACTCATAAAGTGGTGTATGCAATGTACTGAGATAAAACTTAACCTTTGTTGGTATATATAGGTATAGATAATGAAAAGTCTTAACACACAACAATAATAATAAAATGAGTATTAAACAAGCTACCACCCAGTCAGAGAATAAACTGCTGGGGGTGGTAGACGGAAGGACTAAAGGGAACTGGCACCTAAAGAAAAATATTCAAATTAATGTAAACAGTGCCTCAGGGTGGTAAATATATGTGGAAAGGTGTGGTATATGTCTGTAATATATCAAACAATCACACACCTTTCAAACCACTCCTGATAGAGTTGTCACTCATGAGAGAGTTCAGAGATAGGCTTTAGTTGAAAACAGCAGAGGGTGTGTATATAAAATGCACCCTGCTGATAGACGGTGCACCAAACTGCATACAGCCTAATGAGGTAGATACTTGAGGCAGATGGTTGCCAGATACAAAGTATGAATACTCAAAGTCTGTAAAGCGACAAAGCAAGAAATGAAAATAAAAACAGTCCTTCAAGGCAACGCAAGATAAAAGTAAATAGTTACCAAAAAATAGGCTACAGTGCAGCTAGGATAGTGAGACTGTTAAGTGGAAACCCTGAATACATTGTATAAATAAATTTCATACAAGGTCTCCATTTTAGCAGACTGACAGTGGTATATGCATATGTCAAAATACCAAAGCCTAATTGAGAGCAGTTAAACGTAAAATAAACAATAAACTGCTGCTCGGCTTCTCTATGAGGGCAGCGGTGGCATGGTAGGGAAGATACTGTATCTAATACGTTAGTGTATAGTGTGTAGCAGTATAGATGACCTGTGTAAGCGGTCTGAAGTCAGTGATTGTGCCCTGCAGCTGCTCAGTGAAATTGCGGTGAGAATTTCCTCCTCGGTGAGGAGGTCTGCCGCTCTACATGATAGGGACTTAGCTCACCCCACCCGGCAGTTCACGTTCTGTTGTGTTCATGAATACACCACGCCGGGTGGAGCTCTGCAGTCTGTTTACCATCGGAGACGTGATTGGTTTACCCTATATAGCAGCCACTTAGATATTATTCTATTCGGACCGCAATTTCACTGAGCAGCTGCAGGGCACAATCACTGACTTCAGACCGCTTACACAGGTCATCTATACCTACTGACCTGAACCTGGTATCTGTGTATTATTCGTTAGGTTTTTATACGATGTAGCCATGACCCCTTATTCACCCTGAAAGAGCGGGAGGTTGCGCCTGCACAGAGGGAGTTGCAAAGCCCGCGAAGGAGGAGAGTGTTATTTGGCGGGAGATAGCAGACCCTTGTCCCAGCAGCCCCGCGGGGAGGGTCAGGTGAGAGGGTTGAGCCAATGGGCTGTGGAGGTGGAGTAGATATAGGGAGGTGGTTGCACGCACGTGAAGGGAGAGCTGGTTGGAGAGGAGAAGAGATGGAGTGTCTGTGTAGGGGAGGTTGATCTGGCCCGGCGCAGGCCATGTGCCCCAGGCCCAGTTAGCCCTGAGTCACGGTAGAGACAAGCTGAGCTAGGGATCGCCCTAGTGAGGTTCCTGTTCCCGTAGTATCTTTAAGACCCTGATCTGGACTATACTATCGAGTGGGAGGTCTGGGCTCAGACCCCGCTTGTTGTTGCCGGAGTCCGGGTGGGAGTGCCCCGGACCGAGAGAGAGAGAGAGAACAGTGTCGACTTACAGAGACTCTTTGCGAAGACCGTAGCAGTCCCGAGCACTGGCGTGCTCGGCAGGTATTTCAACAAGTGCACCAACGGTACCATTCATTCACTCGAGACACAGTGGCTGCGCAGTCACCCATACACACATATAGTGAGCGGGAGGACTAATCCGTTAAGGATCGGACATGGGGTGGGATCACCCGGTGGAGGGTGTGGGAAAGAGTGTTGGCGTCCGCCGTGGCTCATGATTGTGGGGCGTCCGCCGTGGCGCAAGATAGTGTTGGCGTCCGCCGTGGTGTGTTATAAAGCGTATCCATAGGGATGGTAGGGTATGTAACCAAATGTGAGCTTTGTCTGCAAGTAAAGAAGGTTGGTTATAGAACTTGGCTGTGTGAGTGTATTTCTTGCATATATGTCCTGCGAAGACCCACACCCCCGTTGGCAGGAGCTGTCGCAGGTGGAGGCGCTGCACCCGTTATAGATATTGTGCGCACCCCAGGCTCTCCGTGGCAGAGACTTAGGCCCTGCGAGCCTACAGGTAACACAGCACAGAGTAGCGGCTTGATAGCGATAGGAAGCAGGGCTACATTTGGAGGCGCTGCTGAGATCTTAGACCTGGGGTGCCCCTCGAACCTAAATTGTTATCACCATGGCCCTGCCTACCCGTCACGAGATACGAGACTGGGCCCGCCATGTTCGCACGCCTACCCATCGCGCCGTAGCGCTGGCCCGAGTGCCCATGGCCTTACCCTTAGAGACTTTACAGATGGCCTTGCGACAACTCCCGGGTTTTGCCAAAGCTTGCCTAGTAGATGTACTTGTAGATCATGACTCTAAGTGGAATACCTTGCTTGTGGACTGTCGGCGCAACCTGTTAGCGCTCGAACCTGCTGTTCCTCACTCTTTGGCCCTGCCCGATGCCCCGCCAGGCAGTAGTCCTTTTGTCTACCCCTTCTGAGATCCACTCGTACGTCCGCTGGATGAGGACGACCCCACCCTCCCTTTGATTCACTATGCCGCGAGCGACGTCGGTAGTTGCCGGTCCGTGTCTAGTGATCCAGGGTCAAGCGCCTCCGCTGAGGCTGGAGTGAGTAGTAATATGCTGCAGAAGCTCAATGCCAAATAGACCAGTTATCTGGCCCCCCCAGTTTGACGCCGCTAGTCGAAGCGCTTACATTAGCCACCCACGCCCAGAACTACCGGAAGCTAAAAGCCTTCTCGGGGACCCTCCCTGTGCCTACCGGGGAAGATGGGGTATAAACTTGGAAAGAACACACGCGGGGGTAATGGAAGAGTGGTCGTGCACTGATCTGGTGAAAAGACAGAGACTCATGGAGTGCCTGCGGCCCCCAGTGGCCACCCTGATCAGTATACACCGCAAGCAATACCCCGATCTAACCTCCCGCTTGATGATAGAGTTCCTGGCAGAAGCCTATAGCGCGAAAGAGGATGATGGTGCGTTGTGGGCCAAGTACTATGCCATAAATCAACGGGAGGGGGAAGAGCTGTCCGCCTATATACACCGCATGCAAATATCTCTCGGGCCGTTGCTGCATTATAAATATGTGCTGCCCTCACAGATGGATGAATATCTCCTTAAGCAGTACCTCCGCGGATCCAGTCCTACCGACCCAATAGCCAGCATGATTCGGGATCACCTCACACGGGGGCCCCCCTTCGTTCATCCAACTACTGCAACAGGTGAAAGAGCACAAGACGCATCTAATGCTGCACTCCCCTGAGAAACCGAAAACTAGCGGTAGCACCAAAGGAAGGGCTGAAAAGAAGGAGGAGCCACCGGACAAATGAGAAAAATAGGGTGCTCAAACCCAGGACGACTCCGTCCAATTCAATAATTGATAAACATTTAACCCTGGAGATACCAGTGGGAGTGGGTGGTAAATAAAGACTTGTAAGTCCTCAAAGACAACTGTCACACTTAACCATGAAAGTCTAGAGACCATAAAACCCCACTCACGTCATCTCCAGGGATGGTGGACAGGCGTGCCAGCCATGAGGGATCCGGAATCCAGATAGAGGCAGAAGGAAAAAACGAATGGCGCACAGCCAGGGAGCCAGGTGTGGAGTAAAACTGCTTCTTTATTGGTGCATGCAGGGAGACAAGTAATCCCCTTGGTGGGACAAAGACAGGAACCTCCTACGCGTTTCGGACCTGGGGGTCCTTTATCCTTGATAAAGGACCCCCAGGTCCGAAACGCGTAGGAGGTTCCTGTCTTTGTCCCACCAAGGGGATTACTTGTCTCCCTGCATGCACCAATAAAGAAGCAGTTTTACTCCACACCTGGCTCCCTGGCTGTGCGCCATTCGTTTTTTCCTGGAGCCACCGGACAAGCCTGGCTCAGAGAAACCGCATTACGCGGGACAGTCGTCCCCTCCGCCTGATCTCTGGGCTACCCCCAGAGATCTTTCATGCTATAAATGTGGGAAGCGGGGGCATCTATCCTACGACTGTCGCCTGGGCACTTCTCGACACCGGAGTCCCTCCCCCAATAAGTTCCCGCCCCAGGCTATGGTCTGCGGGGTGTATGCGACAGATATCGACCAGGCCGGGACCCCTTCCGGAAGGGCAGAGCCGTCCGAAGATGGCAGCCGGATGGACCTGTAGCGTTGATCCGGGTCCTAGTGGATGGAATCTACTCCTCTGCACTACTAGACACCGGATCCCAAGTCACCATCATATACAGAGGGTTCTATGATCAACATCTTCAAAAGCGTCCGCTGCGACCGGCTGACCACATCAAAGTACGCGGGCTAAGCAATGACGACTACCCCATCTATGGGTTAGTGACCGTGGATCTGGAAATACAACAGCTCAACACGGGAAAATCTCACCCCATGAAGGTGAACGCCTTGGTGTGTCCGGAACCCCGAGACACCCCCAGGTACCCTATTATACTCGGTACCAATGCTGACATTGTGCAAGCGGTCATCCGGGCCTATCTACACAAGACTAAAGAGCTCCCCGTGTCCAGCCTACAGCTGCAATTGGTTCAAGCAGACCCAGCCCCGCCCCCCCTCTCCTTTGGATGACTACGGGCTGTTGTTCTGCGGATGGAGGGGTTTGACACGGCTTTTCCCCGGAGAAACGCAACGAATTCCCGCTTGGTGTGCCTATGCAGAGTGCCCAGCCGAGGACTAGCAATTCTCGTTATAGAGTACCCCAGGGGAGGATGTACGGCGAGGGTATCGGCTCATACCCGAATTCCGACATTGGCATGCCGCCATTCCTCGACGGATTGACGTGATGGTACAGAATCTATCACCCTTCCCCCTGGCCATCAATGTGGGGCAGCGGATAGGAAGGATCTATCCTGTCAGTTCAGTGGAAGAAGCCGTGCAAGTAAACATGACCCGAGTGGAAGAAACAGGGATGGCCCTAGACTTCGATTTTGGCTCGTCCGAGTTGCCAGGAGCCTGGAAGGAACGGTTACGGGGACAACTGGAACAGAGATGATCCGTATTCTCTACCAGGGAGATGGATGTGGGGTGTAGCCGCAACACCCAGCACACCATTCGGATGACAGATGAGAAGCCCTTCAGAGAGCGTTCTCGGCGACTCGCTCCCAGTGATGTGGAGGATGTGAGGGCGGCTATCAATGACTTTGAGGCCGCCGGGATTGTCACAGAATCCCGAAGTCCCTACGCCTCTCCTATAGTAGTCGTGAGAAAAAAAAATGGAACCGTGAGATTGTGTGTAGATTATCGGACCCTGAACAATGGGACGGTGCCGGACCAGTATAACCTCCCCCGCATAGAGGAGATCCTCGATACCTTACACGGGAGCCAGTGGTTCAGCATGCTGGACCTACCATCCGGGTAATATCAAGACCCTATGAGCACTGAGGATCAAGAAAAGACAGCCTTCGTCTGCCCTCTGGGGTTTTACCAGTTCACCCGCATGCCCCAAGGCATATGCGGGGAACCGGCCACCTTCCAGCGGTTAATGGAGAAGACGCTGGGGGACCTCAACCCCCGAGAATGCCTAGTGTACTTGGATGACATAATCGTCTTCGGGAAAACCCTGGAAGAACACGAGGTCCGTATTTTGAAGGTACTGGATAGACTGTCCCAAGAAGGCCTCAAACTCTCTCTGGACAAATGCCGGTTCTGCCGGACCTCAGTGACGTACGTAGGACACATAGTGTCCGGCGAAGGAATTTCCACTGATCCTGCCAAAATAGAAGCTGTCGTCAACTGGCCTCGACCCGGAGAATGTGGGGAGTTGCGCTCGTTCCTGGGATTTTGTGGCTATTATCGCAGATTTGTGGAGGGGTACTCACGTAGGGCCAAAGCCCTCAACAGCCTGCTTAGAATGTACCCGTCGGAGGCGGGTCCGAAGACCAACTCTGCCAGACAGCCCTCCGGGGATAAATGGACCCCCGCGTGCGACCAAGCCTTCCACAACTTGAATCAGAGCCTGACGGCTGCACCGGTCTTGGCCTACGCCAACCCCGACCAACCCTACATCCTACACATGGACGCCAGTCTGAGTGGCCTAGGGGCCGTGTTGCTTCAAAAATACCCTGAGGGGTTGCGACCCGTAGCATATATCAGCCATAGTCTCACGGCCAGTGAGCAGAATTATCCGGTACACAAACTCGAGTTCTTGGCCCTTAAGTGGGCCATAGTGGACAAACTTTGGGACTATTGTACGGGGTGTCGTTTGAGGTACACTACCGACACACTTTATTAAAGTGTGGCCGGTTCCGCAAGCCGGGAGATTTCCCGGCTTGCTAGTGGCCGCCCCTCGGCGTGCCGCGCGTCATAGACGCGCGGTCACGCGTCTTCGGGAGCCAGCGCCCCCTGCACGCGCGTCCAGGGCTCCCCGAGGGAGCCCTGGTGTCCCGCGATGTGCGGGACGGCGGCAGGGGGTTCCGGGGGACCCGGCGGACCCGGCAGCGGTAGGGAGAGCGCCCCGATCGGAGGGCGCTCTTCCACTGCTTCGGCGCGCGCCCGTCACACTCGGGCGCGCGCCAGGCTACTGCTGCGGCCAAGAACGGGCAAATGCTCGAATAAACTTGGCCGCAGCAGTATGCACCGACAACAATCCTCTCCTCTACATCATGACCTCCGCCAAACTTGATGCGGCTGGACATCGCTGGTTGGCCGCGCTCTTCAATTATAATTTCACCTTGAAATACAAACCTGGGCCCTTGAACATTGGAGCAGATGCCTTGTCGAGGTGACCGGGGTTGACCCCTACACCCGACGGAGATCAGTGGGAAGAGATTCCTGGGCCAGGGATAAAAGCTCTCTGTTGCACGGCCGCCATCATAGATGAGCAAGTAGCCTTTTCGGAATTGCGGGTAGCCGACTCTCTAGGGTGCACCTCTACCGCTATACCGAAGCCTATCGTGACCCGAGTGGAATGCATGTTACCCCCGATCAAATTATCGCCTGGAAGGATATGGTACGTTACCAAGAACAAGATCCGGTCGCTGGGACTATCCGTGATGCCATTTTACAAAATCGACGGGACCTACTTCGCCAGACACCGGGGGATGTCGGAGGTATATTGATGCAGGAGGCGGACAAATTTGAGATTCAAGACATGCTGTTGTACCGAGTGGTGAAATATCATGACCACCCGGGTCGTCGACAACTAGTGTTACCAAAAAAACTACACTACTTAGTGTTGAAAGCTCTCCATGATGAACATGGACATCTGGGGATAGATAACACATTTGGACTAGTGAGAGATAGATTTTTTTGACCAAAAATGAGAGAATCCATGGAGCATCACTGTCGTAGGTGTGTGCGGTGTATCCAACGCAATACTCTGCCCACTAGAGCTGCCCCCATGGGCCACCTAAAAAGTACGGGACCTATGGATTTAGTCTGTATGGACTTCTTGTGCATCGAGCCTGACACCCAAGGCATAGGGAACGTGCTAGTCATCACTGATCATTACACCCGCTACGCCCAGGCCTTTCCGACCAAAGATCAAAAAGCCATTACGGTGGCTAAGGTACTCTGGGAGAAGTATTTCATGCATTATGGGCTTCCGCAACGTCTGCACTCTGACCAAGGACGAGACTTTGAAAATAAGCTAATAAAAGAATTGCTGAACCTCCTACACATCAAAAAGTCCCGTACTACCCAGAAGGGGATGCTTTACCCGAATGTTTCAATCGCACTCTGCTAGACATGCTGGGCACGCTAACCGGTGTAGAGAAGACTAAGTGGAGTCGCCATGTGTCGCCACGAATCTACCGGGTTCTCGCCCTACTTCCTCATGTTCGGCCGTGAAGCCCTTTTACCAGTGGATATACAGTTGAGAGTCTCCACCGATGGGGTACACAATACTACCCATTTTCGCTATGTGCAAAGATTACAAGAGAACCTACAGAAGGCCTATGGGCAAGCCGAGAGATCCGCTGAAAAACTGAATGCCAGGAACAAAAGGCGTTATGATCACAAAGTGAAACATAGGGACATTAAACCTGGTGACGCCGTACTTCTCCGCAACCTGGGAGTACTGGGAAAACATAAGTTGGCTGACCGATGGCGGGAGGGGGTATACGAGGTGATTTCTCAGTTGCCTGGCCTTCCTGTCTACCGCATCAAAGACTCAGAGGGTCGGCTAAAGATGTGGCATCGTAATCATCTGCTCCCTATTCCCCAGAAATGTGGCCTACATCTCCCCTGAGCGGGAAAATGTCATCCGGAGAAGAAGTCGGGTATGAGGAAACCCTGGAAGATCCACAGGAAGGAGCCTTCCGGCCACGGGGGCATCTCCCGGAGGAGCAACGGGCAAAGAGCCCCTTGGCCCAACGACAGAAACGTTGGTTCCAATGAGTCCGCCGCTAGAGCCACAGAGCCCGTGCTTTGTGCCACAAAGAGACTTTATAGATATACCCAGCCCCTCAAGGGCAGAGTTGGGAATACCCGATGAGAATTGCTACTCTCCAGAAGAGGTAGCTGAAGAACCAATTCGCAGAAGCCAAAGATCTGGCCAACCTCCTACGAGGCTGACTTATGATCACTTTGGGGCACCCCATTATGAGGCTCAGCAGTGGGCTCGCAATCGCATCCAATCCGTTATTATCATGTTCAGTGAAATGTACAAGTTGATTTAGAGACCTATGTATTAGCGGTTTTTCATTATATAATTGGTTGTATTGTTATCATTGTCCAAGCAGGGTCATTGGAATCTACAGGGGGGAGGATGTAGCCGTGACCCCTTATTCACCCTGAAAGAGCGGGAGGTTGCACCTGCACAGAGGGAGTTGCAAAGCCCGCGAAGGAGGAGAGTGTTATTTGGCGGCAGATAGCAGACCCTTGTCCCAGCAGCCCCACAGGGAGGGTCAGGTGAGAGGGTTGAGCCAATGGGCTGCGGAGGTGGAGTAGATATAGGGAGGTGGTTGCACGCACGTGGAGGGAGAGCTGGTTGGAGAGGAGAAGAGACGGAGTGTCAGTGTAGGGGAGGTTGATCCGCCCCGGCGCAGGCCATGTGCCCCAGGCCCAGTTAGCCCTGAGTCACGGTAGAGACAAGCTGAGCTAGGGATCGCCCTAGTGAGGTTCCTGTTCCCGTAGTATCTTTAAGACCCTGATCTGGACAATACTATCGAGTGGGAGGTCTGGGCTCAGACCCCGCTTGTTGTTGCCGGAGTCCGGGTGGGAGTGCCCCGGACCGAGAGAGAGAGAGAGAACAGTGTCGACTTACAGAGACTCTTTGCGAAGACCGTAGCAGTCCCGAGCACTGGAGTGCTCGGCAGGTATTTCAAGAAGTGCACCAATGGTACCATACATTCACTCGAGACACAGTGGCTGCGCAGTCACCCATACACACATACAGTGAGCGGGAGGACTAATCCGTTAAGGATCGGACACGGGGTGAGATCACCCGGTGGAGGGTGTGGGAAAGAGTGTTGGCGTGCGCCGTGGCGCATGATTGTGGGGCATCCGCCGTGGCGCAAGATAGTGTTGGCATCCGCCGTGGCGTGTTATAAAGCGTATCCATTGGGATGGTAGGGTATGTAACCAAATGTGAGCTTTGTCTGCAAGTAAAGAAGGTTGGTTATAGAACTTGGCTGTGTGAGTGTATTTCTTGCATATACGTCCTGCGAAGACCCACTCCCCCGTTGGCGGGAGCTGTCGCAGGTGGAGGCGCTGCACCCGTTATAGATATTGTGCGCACCCCAGGCTCTCCGTGGCAGAGACTTAGGCCCTGCGAGCCTACAGGTAACACAGCACAGAGTAGCGTCTTGCTAGCGATAGGAAGCAGGGCTACAACTACAACCTGCTACACATTATACACTAACGTATTAGATATCTTCCCTATCATGCATTTGACACCGTGGACCATCCTCTTCTCCTTCACATTCTCCATACTCTTGGCATTTGGAACAAAGCTCTATCCTGGTTTTCATCCTACCTCTCCCATCGTACTTTCAGTGTCTCTTCTGCTAACACCTCCTCCTCCTCTATTGATCTCTCTGTGGGGGTACCCCAGGGCTCTGTCCTGGGACCTCTTCTCTTTTCTCTGTATACACTCTCTCTAGGTGACCTAATAGCATCTTTTGGGTTTAATTATCACCTCTATGCTGACGACACACAAATATATTTCTCAACACCCGACCTTACACCTGCAGTACAAACCAAAGTTTCTGAATGTCTCTCTGCGATATCATCCTGGATGGCCCTCCGCCGCCTTAAACTCAACATGGCTAAAACAGAGCTCCTCATACTTCCTCCTAAACCAGGGCCTACTACCTCCTTCCACATTAATGTTGGAACTATGATCATTCACCCAGTAGCCCAAGCACGCTGCCTTGGGGTCACACTCGACTCCTCTCTCACATTCGCCCCTCACATTCAAAACATTTCTAAAACCTGTCGCTTTTTCCTCCGCAATATAACAAAGATACGCCTTTTCTTCTGTTGCTCGACTGCTAAAACTCTGACTCAGGCCCTCATTCTCTCCCGTCTTGATTACTGTAACCTCCTGCTGTCCGGCCTTCCTGCCTCTCACCTGTCTCCCCTACAATCTATCCTTAACGCTGCTGCCAGAACCACTCTACTCTTTCCTAGATCTGTCTCAGCATCTCCACTCATGAAATCCCTCTCCTGGCTTCCGATCAAATCCCGCATCTCACACTCCATTCTTCTCCTCACTTTTACAGCTTTACACTCTTCTGCCCCTCCTTACATCTCAGCCCTAATTTCTCGTTATGCACCATCCAGACTCTTGCGTTCTTCTCAAGAATGTCTTCTTTCTACCCCCTTTGTATATAAAGCCCTCTCCCTTTTTTAAACCTTTTTCATTGACTGCCCCTCACCTCTGGAATGCCCTTCCCTTCAGTACCCGACTAGCACCCTCTCTATCCACCTTTAAGACCCACCTTAAGACACACTTGCTTAAAGAAGCATATGAATAGCACTGTGGCTATTCTGAACACATGAAACATAAAGCTTGGCCCCCTGCAGACGCACTTACCAGAACTCCCTCCTACTGTCTCTGTACGTTCTCCCTACCTACCAATTAGACTGTAAGCTCCTCGGAGCAGGGACTCCTCTTCCTTAATGTCTAAAGCACTTATTCCCATGATCTGTTATTTATATTATCTGTTATTTATTTGATTACCACATGTATTACTGCTGTGAAGCGCTATGTACATTAATGGCGCTATATAAATAAAGACATACAATACAATACAATGCCACCGCTGCCCTCATAGAGAAGCCGAACAGCAGTTTATTGTTTATTTTCCGTTTAACTGCTCTCAATTAGGCTTTGGTATTTTGACATATGCATATACCACTGTCAGTCTGCTAAAATGGAGACCTTGTATGAAATTTATTTATACAATGTATTCAGGGTTTCCACTTAACAGTCTCACTATCCTAGCTGCACTGTAGCCTATTTTTTGGTAACTATTTACTTTTATCTTGCGTTGCCTTGAAGGACTGTTTTTATTTTCAATTCTTGCTTTGTCGCTTTACAGACTTTGAGTATTCATACTTTGTATCTGGCAACCATCTGCCTCAAGTATCTACCTCATTAGGCTGTATGCAGTTTGGTGCACCGTCTATCAGCAGGGTGCATTTTATATACACACCCTCTGCTGTTTTCAACTAAAGCCTATCTCTGAACTCTCTCATGAGTGACAACTCTATCAGGAGTGGTTTGAAAGGTGTGTGATTGTTTGATATATTACAGACATATACCACACCTTTCCACATATATTTACCACCCTGAGGCACCGTTTACATTAGGATTTGAATATTTTTCTTTAGGTGCCAGTTCCCTTCAGTCCTTCCGTCTACCACCCCCAGCAGTTTATTCTCTGACTGGGTGGTAGCTTGTTTAATACGCATTTTATTAGTATTGTTGTGTGTTAAGACTTTTCATTATCTGTTTTTTGGTGATTATCTTATCACCAAAAAATCTACTCGCCATACAAAAAAATCTACTCGCCACCTAGTACCACACGTGTATTTCTTGGGCCAATAGGAACTCGCCACGATGTTAAATCCACTCGCCCGGGGCGAGCAAATGTATAGGATTGTCCAACACTGTCTATACCTATATACACAGGCGGCACACTTTATTTGAGTACGGCTCATTCCGCAAGCCGGGATATGTCCCGGCTTGCGAGCCGCACTCCCTCAGCGTGATGCGCGGTCACGCGTCATCGGGTGCCTGTGCCGCCTGTACGCGTGCCCAGGGCTCCCAGAGGGAGCCCTGGTGTCGCGCGGATGTTAGGATGGTGGCGGGACGTTCCGGGGGACCCGGCGGACCCGGTGAGGAGAGGGGGAAGCCCCGATCGGCGGGCCTCTCCTCCGAGGCTTCGGCGCGCGCCCGGCACCCTCCGGCGCGCGCCAGGTTACTGCTGCGGCCGAGAACGGGCAAATGCTCGAATAAACTCGGCCGCAGCAGTATACCAATAAAGGTTAAGTTTTATCTCAGTACATTGCATACACCACTTTATGAGTGCTTGTTCTATAGGGGTTCTTTCACTTGTCTAAGCAAGTGCAGTTGTTTGCTTTATGTCTCCTCACCCCTGGCACCATTCCACAGACTGTAGCTAGAGCTTATCTCCTCCCCTCTCTCCCTCACTTCCCCATTATTTAAAAAAATGAACACCGTGATAACACAAATATCAGACCGCGAGGTAGGAAAATGCCAAACCATTCGATTTGTCAGTGAGTTTATCAAAGCTTCTAGAATAGGCACCTATGTATTTGCCAGGTTGTTTCTTCCTAATGAGGATGGTGCATTAAGAAGAGCACTACGGACATATTGCAGACTTGCTAATGTTGGGAATGAACTACAGAAGAACTTCTTTGTTAGTGCAGTTTGTTTGGGTTCATCATTTTGACCTTTTTCTCACTTATCATTGTTGGGTTTTATATTTAAATCCTACCTCTGAGCAGTTTGTGCTAATACCTGTTATTTATATTTTAATCTATGGACCAGTTTTGGAGACCGTTTGTACTGTACTAGCAGCAGCTTGTAACAGAGGCTTATTCATCTATAGATACTTATTTTATTTGTGGTAGCATTGGGATCATATTTTAGAATATTAGTGTTTAGTTTGGATTGCGCTTTTATATTTCATTCTCTAAAGTTTCTGTAGGAACCGTTAATCCTATATGGGACCCTTTAACCCCCTATAAATGTCATTTGTTTTATGTCACTTTCATACATATTGAAATAGGTTATAGGTTGAACTTGATGGACGTACGTCTTTTTTCAACCTCATCTACTATGTACTGTAACTATATTTAGAGAGACATATCTTTAAAAACAATTATTTATACAAGTGAATTTGTATATATGAAACTGTCATTTTAAGATTTAAAATCATTGTATTGTGCTTGATTGCTTTGAATATTCCCTGGAGCAATACATTGAATTTCTTGGTATTGCAAAGCTTATTTAAAATATGACTAATTGTATGCACAGTATCTGGTAAAGTTTAGAGAAAAGTTAAGGAAATGAATTGACTTGGGAACATTTCCCCAGATAATGCACAGTTGATGTCATCATAGTTCTTACATTACAATTGTACACAATGCATTAATTAGCTACACCTGTATTCACAATTTAGAGACTTAAATACAGAAGAAAAACACTTCAAATATGGCATAGGAAGTTGTTCACAAATAATTAAATTATATATATATATTTTTAATCTATTCTTTTTGACTCATAATTGTTGATAACAAAGGACAGTTTAATTAACAAAGCACAGTTAACGAGTAAATACACTAAAGGGATTGTAACTAGCAGTCTGCAATATCTAGGGAACATCTCCCTATCTTGTTAATTAATATTTGTTTATCTTTCTAAAGTTTGGAAACGTGTCTTAATTGGACTCGATTTCTACAGTAAATAAAACTAATTATTTGATGGGACAAAATTGTAAGGGGTAAGTGGCCCCAATTAACCAGTGCTACAGATCATATATGACCCACAGTAATTGTAAAGTAAATGTTTTTAATTGCTTTTTAAACCGGATCACTTGGTGTGGTATTGCATGCTTGAGGCTATATGCATTAAACCCCTAGATGGCACAAGGTATAACAGAGGTATACAGAGTTGTAAGTAGGGAGTGTTTGGACCCCCCCTTGACCTCTGCAATTTCCCTGAATTGAATGATCTTGTATGCCTGGGGTGGCTCTCAATTAAGCAGCAGGTTTACTCACATGCGGTGTGAACGCCGGTTCTGTGTGCTCCATGGCTGACAAGGGATGCAGAGAAGGTGTACCTGTTCCGGTTTGGAAGGGGTGTTTCAGCGGGCACCACGAGGCAGAAAAAACGTAGCAACTGCTGGACTGTGCTGTGAAGTGTCCTTTATTAAAGCATGGTTAAAAAGAGGGGGGAAAAAGGATGCCCCTGCACCTCTAACGCGTTTCACCCAAGCATGGGCTTTTTCTTTGAAAAAGCCCATGCTTGGGTGAAACGCGTTAGAGGTGCAGGGGCATCCTTTTTCCCCCCTCTTTTTAACCATGCTTTAATAAAGGACACTTCACAGCACAGTCCAGCAGTTGCTACGTTTTTTCTGCCTCGTGGTGCCCGCTGAAACACCCCTTCCAAACCGGAACAGGTACACCTTCTAATTATTTGATGGGAAGTTTAATTGCTTGGGGACAGCCGGTGTAAAGAAGCAGAAGTGTAATGTAACTTTTGATTGAGATTGCTAAAAATTACAATTCTGTAAATATAACTTTTAATATTTATTGGTATATTATACATTCATGTATAGATGCTTTAAACAATTAAATATAAACATCTACTAAACAAATAATTGACTGGACGTGTTGGTCTCTGCTATAAAAGAATAAATGAATTAAACTTAAGCAGAGACTGGCTATTTATTGAAAATAAATTAAAATCACAATTATATATATTTTTTTTATAACCTTGGTTTAATTTTGTTTTCCAAAAGCATACATATACAGTCATAGCATCCAAAGTATTTTTACCAAAACATTTCATTCCGATTAAACACGTGATCAAAGAGAGTGGGGGGAAAAGGGGGAAAACAAGAAGGAAGGAGGTGGGGGGGGGGGGGGAAAGGGGTGTGGAGCGGGTCCATCTCCCTCCGGGTCGATCTGTATTTGATATTCTCGTCTCCTAGCGTCACCATAACCTTGATCCTGTCTGGTCCTTCTCACCGGGTGGGGGAACTAGTCTCCAGATCTGGCTATTCGCAGAGGGCGTCTAGTGTCCTAAATACAGCTAATAGCGCCCGCTTCAGACCACTATCAAGGGAGAACGCATCTGCACCTATCAAAGCAAGATGGTATCTCTCTCCACTCCCGGGATGTCCCTCTGGGCCAACCAAGGCGAACAGGTTTTTAGGAAAATTTCGCCAGTGTCATTAACTAAACTCGGTAATTTTTCCATCTGGCATACAAACCAAATTCTGTTCCGAATCTTGGGAATTGATGGAATTTCGGGTTGTTTCCATAATGCTGCGATCTCACACCGTGTTACTGTTGCGAAATAAGCAACCAATTTATTACTTGCTTTATTCAAACCCATTGTCGGTCGGTTCAGGAGGAACCGCCACGGGTCCAAGGGGATTTTGAGGTTAAGAATCCTCTGGAGCCAATCTCTAATCTCTCGCCATAGCGGTCTAATCCGCGGGCAAGACCACAGCATATGTAACAGGTCAGCTGTTGCTCCGCACTGTCTGGGGCACAGTGGGGAGTACCCTGGTACAAATTTAGATAATTTCATGGGAGTGTGATACCAGCGCATTAACACTTTATATGCGTTCTCCCTTAATGTCGTACAGATAGAACTCTTAGCAGATGCCATTACTATTTTAGCCCATTCCTCCTCATCCATTATTTCCCATATGTCCTTCTCCCATTGGTCCATGTATTTCAGTTTTCGATCAACTTTTACCCCTGAACCGATCACTTCTCTGTACAATTGCGATGTGAGTTCACTAGTATCAGTCTCAACTAGACAGAGCTTTTCAAACATGGTTAATGGGGGTCTAGGGGTAATACTATTATAAAATGCTCGCAGTTGGAGGTATCTGAATATCTCTGTGAGGGGGAGGTTCTTATCAGCTCGAATTTGTTCAAAGGGCTTAATGTCTTTTCTCCCCTCCAGATCTCGAAGTCTATATATGCCCAATTGTTTCCAAATTGTGAATTCCTTTCTGGTCAAGCCTGGAGCAAAATCCAGGTTGCCCCATAACGGGGTAATCAGCGAACCTCTGGATGAAAGAGAGTGCACTTAAATTTGTTGGCCTCCCAGATAGCCAGTGAGTTAGCCATTGAGGCCAGTGGCTTTTTTATCAGCTTTAAGGCTGTTTTGGGTAACCAGATCAAGCTTTTCAACTCTATTGGGGAGCAAGCTTCAATCTCCAATGCTACCCATCTCTTCGAATCAGGGCTTGTGTGCCATTGGGAGACTTGGCATAATTGTGCCGCTTTATAGTAGGACAACAAACAAGATACCGCCAGCCCTCCCGCCAATGTTGTTTTTTTTAGAATCATACCCTTTACTCTCGGCTTTTTCCCCTCCCATATGAATTTGGATATGGCAGACTGAAGTGAGAGTATGTCCGTCAGTCTAAGTGGCACCGGCAACATCTGGAACAGATAAAGGATGCGTGGGAGGAGATTCATCTTTATGCTACTGTATATATCCTGCCGATCCAAGATATTTTAAAGGCCGCCCACTTCCTGTCTTATTTTAGAGCGCGGATCAGTTTGGGGTAATTTGCTTGATATATACCGTTGTAATCTTTGGGAATGAGCACTGATAAATACTTCACTCCTTGTTTCGGGCCAACTAAAATTGAAATTGATCTGTATCAACTTTTCTGTCTTTTTCGGGAGGCTTATATTCAGAGCTTCAGACTTGGATTGGTTGATCTTAAAGCCTGAGATGTCATGGAATTTCCCTAGCAAGTTGAAGAGGTTCGGTAAGGAGGTGAGAGGATTCTAGATCGCCAACAACACATCATTCGCGTAGAGTGCTACTTTGTGCGTTTGTGTGCCGGTCTCAACTCACCCCACATCGGGATTATTTCTGATTTGGGCTGCCAAGGGCTCCATGCACAACGCAAATAAAAGGGGGGATAACGGACACCCCTGTCGAGTGCCACTTTTAATTTTGAAGAGTCCGACGGAAAACCCTGGTGTATTACTTTTGCAGCCGGACCCCTATACAGTGACAGGATCGCGTTAGTCACACGGTCCCCGAACCTAAACTCTCCAAGCGTGGCTCTCAGATAAGGCCAGTCAATCCTGTCAAAGGCTTTTTCAGCATCCAGACTCAACACTCTAACTGGAATCTTACATGTATTGGCTATATCTATCAGATCAATAATCCGTCGTGTGTTATCTGCAGCTTGTCGACCCTTAATGAACCCGACTTGATCTGGGTGTATGAGTCTGGGCAGGATGTGACTTAATCTGTTGGCCAGTAATTTGGCATAAATTTTGATATCTGTATTAATTAGTGAAATGGGCCTGTAACTTGAACAATCTAATGGGTCTTTCCCAGGCTTATATATTACTGAAATGGACACTTGGAGCATCTGTTCCGGGAACGCGGCACCTTCTAGCACTGCATTAAACATTCTGAGGAGATGAGGCCCCAGAAGCTTAATATATTTTTTATAATAGAGGTTTGAGAAACCATCTGGCCCAGGTGCTTTTGATGGTTTGAGGTCCTGAATGACCTGGGTAAGCTCCTCTGTAGTAAAATTAGCCCCTAATATTTCCCTCTCCGAACCACTCAATCTTGGTATTTGTGAGCTCTACAGGAAATCCCTCATAGCTCTTTTCGTTTTACCGTTATGTGCCACTTTTTCCCCATTATAAAGATCCTCATAAAAGCTCCTGAATTCCTCCACTATAAGTTTTGGGTTAGCTGTTGTGGCCCCTGTTTTTAGCCTCAGCCCCCGTATGCTATAATTTGGGTGCCTATTTCTCAATTTGTTAGCCAGCAAGGTATCTGGTTTGTTTGATTTTTCATAAAATAGTGTGTTGTCTGCCTGGGAGGTTAAGACTAGATTAAGCTTGATTCTAGTGTTATGAATTTCTTTGAGAAGAGCCAAGTTATGACCTTGCTTATGTTTGAGTAGCAGTTCCCTTAGTTTAGATTGCAAGGTGACAATTTTCTCGTTTCTCTCCCTTTTCCTTTTCGCCGCCAGCTTCTTTAGGGTCCCTCTCAGGGTTGCTTTGTGTGCTTCCCATAAAACTTAATGGGACTGAACACTACCAGTATTAATTTGGAAGAATTGATCTATTTCCCTGCCAATTACTTGTTCCAACTCTGGAACCTTTAAAATTGCTTCATTATGTTTTCAGTTTGCTCCCGGCCTGTCCAGGAATGTTTGAGTGCACCGTAGCTCTATGGGTGCATGATCCGACCATGAAATATCATGGATCCCTGAGTGGGGGATCTTTGGGACCAGTCTGCTAGAGACAAAGAAATAATCGATTCTGCTGTAGGTGGAGTGTGAGTTGGAGAAGAAAGTATAGTCCCTTGCTAACGGATGTATCTCCCTCCAGATGTCTACCAGTTGGCTATCAGACAGCCCTCCCTGCAAGGCTTCTATATAACTTCTCTTGTTGGATTTGTAGGGGCCTGATCTATCCATTTTCGGATTAACCGCCACATTAAAATCTCCCGCTAGTATTATATCTCCTCTAGCAACTAACCTTAACGTATGAAAGAACTTCTTAAAGAAAGAAGGATCCTGCTCACAAGGGGCATACACCGTAGCCAACGTTATTGGCTGAGCTTGTATGGTTCCTACTATTACTAGAAACCTGCCGTCCCCATCTCTCTTAACCACCTCTTCTATGAAGGGGAGATTATTATGAAGCAGGATTGCCACCCCTCACTTTTTTGCATTCTTTGCGGAGGAAAGATAAAACCTCTTTAAGCTCTTATCCCAATATTTGGGGGCGCTTTTAGTGCTGAAATGCGTTTCCTGGAGTAGCACCACGTCTGCCTGCTTACGCTTGTAATTGTCAAAGAGTCTGTCCTGCGCTTCCGTGTGCATAGCAGCAATCTGATAATGTCAGACACTGGGGCATAACACGAGGGAGCTCCGCTTGGCCACAGAATCGACCGGTGCAGGGGGATACTGCACCGACACACTTTATTCGAGCAAATACCCCGTATGTACCTGGCAGATACCTGGAATGCGCCGCTCCTCACCTCTGACAAGCCCCGTTGCGTTTGCCTTCCCAGCCTGGGTTCATGCCTGGCTGACGGGCGGCTGATCTGTTAAATGATAATGATTAGGATTTAATAGGCTGCAATGCTTCGCGTGTCTACCAGATGGCATAAATTCATGAATTGTAATGCAGTATATATATATATACTGTGCAGTATTGCAGCCAGCTGGAATAAAATGCTTCAATCCCTGCCTGGAAAATACCTCAATGCACTCGGGCAGAAAACAGTCACAAACCTCAATACACCCGGGTATACCCGAATTCGTGGGACTAGCCGAGCTCGAATAAAGTGTGTCGCCAGTGTATTGTTAACTTACCTCACTTGCATCTCCGGTCTGGGACCCGCTCACCTCGGCTGCTCCTGCGTGCCACCGTCTTGAAATGATCAGGAAACAATGGTGGATTCGGCGCAACTGTGCATGTCTGAGTCAGAGAGGCTCCTGGAGTTCTTCAACAAACTTTATTGGCAAAACACACAAGGGCTAACACCGCATTCTCCCCCTCTACGCATTTCACCCTCAAGGATAGGGCTTCGTCTTGGAGACGTCCATGACGAAGCCCTATCCTTGAGGGTGAAATGCGTAGAGGGGGAGAATGCGGTGTTAGCCCTTGTGTGTTTTGCCAATAAAGTTTGTTGAAGAACTCCAGGAGCCTCTCTGACTCAGACATGCGCAGTTGCGCCGAATCCACCATTGTTTCCTGCTTACGCTTGTAGTCCGCCATAGCCACTCTGCGTAGCCCAGGCTGTTCAAACCCTTAGTATTGTGGGATACTATGATCAACGACATTGTGCGTTGTCTTGTTTGCTACTAAATTCTATATCTCTAGTGTAGAACTGTTTTACCTGGGGTCCCTCCGGTCTAATTACCCAGACCGGGGTCAGAACCCACACCACAGGGGAAGGGGTGGGAGGGGGAGAAAAGGTAAGGAATGAACAAAACAATTGAGGGGCTGAGGCTGACCATGGTCAACAACGGTCCCTTTGCCCAACGGCATACCCTATGCCTCGGAAGGCCCAGGAGGGACCTCCCAAACCCCGACCACCGTCGGTGGTTGGGTGCCTGAGGGACTTGTCTGTGCATGAAGGTGACACACCTCAGTGCACAACTCGAGACGCAGGCAGCCGACCCAGGCGGTCCCTAAACCGGCACCCTCCATCAAATAATGTTATGAGAATTTTCCCATTCAAACTATATACATGAATAAACCAGTGTGGATACAATACGTAACCTATGTACAGCGAAACTGAACAATTCTTAGCAACCATCCCCGGACATCTAATCACCCTAACCCTTCGTGCTCGGTGTGAACTTCATTGCTGCGGCAGAGTTCAGTGAGGTCAACCCTCTCCCCCCTCAGAGGCCCACATCAATCGTGGTTTCTACCCCCTATTTACGTAGTATATTGTGTTGGCTGATCTTCTAGCCTATTTCTAACTAGGCCCCAGTCCGTTAACACTCTCTCCCCTCCAGATGAGTTCCTTGTTTATCATTTCCGCTAACCCCCCCACCCCTCTCCTCTTATCCCCCCCTCCACCCTCTACCAGCATCCTTAACTCCTAAATGGGGGCTTTTCTTCCTCGTGGGATCGGTTCATCTTGCGAGGAGTCCATGGGCCCGGATCAGCAGAGGCACATATCGACAACAATCTCGTCATACTCCCCTCTATGCAGAGCAACCGAGCATCCTCCGTCAACTCCCCCGAGGACCTCGACTGCAGGTAAGTGGAGAGAAAGGTTAAACACCCGGCCCAAAACAGACATGGAGGACCACCTCAATTCTTGCCCTCATAGCTAAATTCTTAACCCCCCTACAACGGACTGGGTTGACAGCCCTCCAGCCACTCCTACCATACTAAAGGGATGCCTCTATCTCTTCTTCTACCTGGTCACCCTCACATTCGTTTCCCATCCATGCATCATCTTAGAGCCCCCCTCTCTCTCTCCTCCCTCACTCTCTCCCCCCTCTCTCGCTCCCCCCCCTCTCTACCCCCCCACCTATCTCTCCCCCCATCCCCTCTTTCTCTCCCCCCCTCCTCTCTCCTTCCCCCCTTATGAGTGGGCTACTTATGTAATTATTTTATTGGTGCCGCCACGACTCCTCCTGCTCCCGCTGCTCTCCATCGCTCCATGCTGGTGGGCCTCCTGCTCCCGTCTTTGCCCCCCTCTGAGGAGTAATGGAGACCAGCCGGGCCCATTGCCCTCTCTTGCCACCAGGGGGCTCTCCCAGCCGATCCGTCATAGACAGCCTCCAACACCGCCATGCCGCCTCATGCCACCATGGGTCTCCCTCATTCCATTCTCCTGCTGTTGCCAAGATTGCCGTGCTGCATCTTTCCGCCACCAGGGGACTTCTTCCACCTCATTCTTCGCCAGGTAGGATTAAAATGGCCGCGATGCTCTCTTCCCGCCACTAGAAGGGATCAGCTACTCACCGCCTGCTTCTTATGAAGTTCCGAGCCAGGGATGGCTCCTTTAAGTCCAAGCTTGGGGATGATTGACACTGGAGAGACACTTATACACTGTGTTTGCTCCTCATCGGCTCCACACTCTGCCAAGCCGCCTCCGGAGCTGGATCCTCTCCTGGAAGCTGCTGCTCAGGACCCAGGGAAGAGACAGGTAGGCCAATTTTTTTCAGGAACTCAGCGCCCCTCTCCATTTGTTTCAGAGTGAACGACACACCATTTTTTATGACCATTAATCCGAATGGGAACAGCCATCTATATCGGACTCCATAGTCCGTAGTGACGAAACTCGTAGGGCGTTTCCCAAAGAGGCAAGTTTGTGGCTGACATTACTGCACGAACGGAGAGAGTACCTTGGAGCAGTTTCTATTTTGCTTGGGACTGCTGTCGCTTTCGGGTTTGCGGTTGCCTGCTGATGAGCAGTGAGAGCTGTGGGAGGTGTATCTGGAGGGAGTCTCTGACCGTGTTGCTGATTATCACATCATCTGGCTGCGGTGGCTCCAGTGCACCTTGCTGAACCAACAGATACACCAGAGTTGGCACCAACGGGACAGGCTGATACATTACCTTCACAGCTTCAAGGCGATTGAGTATATCTCATAAATGCTATTATTTTTACTCTGTTTGTGAGTGCGCTTTTAATATTTTACATTCCCATAAATACTGTTTTATACTTTATCACACTAGGAGTGCGCCTGTTTTTTCTTCTTGTTTTCTGCATATATATATATATATATATAAAGCAGAAAATAGCCGTGTTAGTCCAGTTGCGATAGTGCAGAATAAATGAATTCTTCAGTATTGCTGGACCTGAAGAAGAGAGGAGAACTCTCGAAAGCTTGTCCTATGACATAAATTGTTAGTCCAATAAAAAGGTATCACCTAATACTGAAGAACTCATTTATTCTGCACTATATATATATATATATAGTGCAGAATAAATGAGTTCTTCAGTATTAGGTGATACCTTTTTATTGGACTAACAATTTATGTCATAGGACAAGCTTTCGAGAGTTGACATAAATTGTTAGTCCAATAAAAAGGTATCACCTAATACTGAAGAACTCATTTATTCTGCACTATATATATATATATATAGTGCAGAATAAATGAGTTCTTCAGTATTAGGTGATACCTTTTTATTGGACTAACAATTTATGTCATAGGACAAGCTTTCGAGAGTTCTCCTCTCTTCTTCAGGTCCAGCAATACTGAAGAATTCATTTATTCTGCACTATCGCAACTGGACTAACACTATATATAAAGACTAAAAGAAATTGGAGTAGCTCCTTAGTATACCTGATTTGGATATTGATTTGCTGTGTCCGACAGATTTGGATATCAAGGCTATCTGACCAATGGATCCCCAAAGGGCGAATTATAATTAAAGCAACTGACCTACAATAAATTGTAAACTGGAATATATGATATAATAAAATTAGAATAAATCACATCAAAAACTATTAGTAAAGAAAATAATATATATATAAAAAATAATAAAATAGTGTGTATAAAAACCAGATAACAACTTAAAGTCCACAAATGTACTTAATCCACTGGAGACTTGCAGCCCAAATGTAAGGATCACCAAATCCCAAAGATATCTGCAAAAAACAAAAGAAAAACAGGCGCACTCCTAATGTAATAAAGTATAAAAAGTTTTTAGGACTGTAAAATATAAAAAACACACTCACAAATAGAGTAATATTTAAAGCATGTATGAGATATACTCAATCGCCTGAGAGCTGCAGGGGTCCATGCCAAAACGTCCCGTTGGTGCCACCTCCGGTGTGTCCGTTGATATAGCAGGATGTATTGGTGCTTCAGGAACCGGATGATGTCAGACTCAGTGTCTTGGACTAAACCTCCTTCAGCTACCAATGCTCACCAGCAGCCAATGCTCACCAGCAGACAACCACAGTACCGGAATGACGGCAGTCCCATGTAAATTTGTAATAGCCCCAGAATGAGCTCTCCGTTCGTGTAGGATAAAATCAGCTACAAACTCTCCACTTTGGGAATCCCTACGCGTTTCGTCACTGAAGACTTCATCAGGGTGCTTGCTTGTTGAAGCACCGTTATAACTGTGTAATCCATAGAGCAGCAGTAGAGCGAGGAAGCTCATGTTCTGATCATCTTTCATTTAATCTCACCTAGCCTCAGTAACACTAACTCATAGCCCTCAGTACATGTTAATACTTTGTGCATGAAGTGCTTTCAAGGTTAAAATCAACAAAATAGAAATCCCTTGGAGGTACAGTGGTGGCCGCCTTTAGCCTCGTGCGGCCGTAGCGGCGCAACTCTGATAATCGCGGACAGATGCATTTTTTTTCCGGAGTATATTGCGGTAATTTAGCGCTCGTAATATTAGCATTTTATTATCGCTGTCTGCAATACTGCAATACTGTCTAAAAACTCAGGAGGGTGTTCGCGAGGTGTTGTCTTCAAAGTCTAATACTTAAGCAGTTCAACCTACGTCAGTACACAGTCTGCGTGTGCGCACGCAGTAATTGTAAATTTGCATATTTATACATGCATTTGCAGTGCTGTACTATATGTCTCATTTGAAAATTGTTGAAACGCATAGGCGTGTGCTGTAACAGTATCAAATTTCGGCATATACAGCGTTCTCCCCTCGCTCGCCCCGCACACACACAGGATAATTTACTGCACTGCAGTATTTCAACTTCTTATCTTATCTACAGTGCAGTACACCTCTCCCACACCATTCCTTTGAATGTGTGTCTTTCTGGTTTCAATCACATTCCTGTTTGCTTGCGAAGTTCAAGAGTGATTTTTTATTTTTATTTTCTTCACAAGCCTGCCTAGACCAACTTGATCTATGCTGTAGCTTTTGACTGCGACCCTGTGCGTTAGACTGCACATGGTTGATTTGTGTGCTTTTTAAGTACTGTTTTGGGGGTGTAGGGATCAAATTATATCTGCCTTTTGAAATTATGTCATTTCTTTGAACTGCAGTACAGCTAATCCTTCATGCCCTCCTCCTCCACACACACACACAAGGCTCACTCAAGGATTTGAAACTCTTATTGACAGACACCTCTACAGAGTCATTCAGTTTCTGAAGCTTGCCATTGTGTTTTTAATCCGTCCCTAGCCGAACATCACCTCACTGCACCTGCGTGTAATTCTCTTTGGGATGGGTGTTATCTGATGATTACTGCGCATGACTCACCCATCCACCCCCCCAACCCTTTAAGGCTTTGTTTACGGTAACGCTTTTGAAAATCCCCTCGGGAAAATCCCTCTCGAATTTGATATGTAAATCAGATTTTCACAACACTGTCATTCTTTCTTTTTCTTTGGTGTAGGTGTGTGTGTGTGGGGGGGGGGGGGTCAATGATTATGATTATCATGAATGTAAATAAATATTTATTTTATTTTATCAGGAACAATAAAAACAAATATAAAAATAATCATGAATAATACAAAATGCAGTCTTTAATAAGTTCTTCTGTCAGATGGCAATTGAGGGCCGGTGGATAATCATGAATAATGCACATTGATAATAATATTAATTAATAATATATAATATATACTAATATATTTATAGTAATATCATTTTTTCCGTCTTTATCTTCTTCCTCATTCTGTGTACAGTACAGTAGTTCATTGGGAGAGGAGAGGTTTGTGTACATCATGACTGCAGTTTAGATACTGTACACTTAATTGTACAAACAATTCACAGACTTTACACGATACCCCCCTCTCCCCCAGTAAATCCTTTTTTCCTGAAAAGACAAGAAAACAAAATATGAGTGCAGTTATGTGCATACTGTATTATGGCATTGTGTGCTGTGTAGTACTGTCAAACTAGTCTATACTGGAACTACTGTATACTGTGACTACTGTTAAATACTTTGTAACCAGATGGCTGGTGCTGCTCTCTCTGGAAAGAAAAAAATTGAGCAGTTAGGTGCATACTGTATTATGGCATTGTGTACTGTATAGCTACTCCATATTGGACTACAGTATGCAGTTAGTACTGTCAAACTAGTCTATACTGGAACTACTGTATACGCTGGAAAAAAAAATCTGTGCCATACTTACCTGTATCATACTGTACTTACAATACTACAGTACATTACTATACCATACTACCTTCCTGATGCTTGCCCATTACGCGCTATCACAATGGGCAACACAGTCGCAATATGGTCAATATATTTATTGCATCGTTCCACGGTGAGTACATCGTTCCAAAAACTCAGTATGCCTTGCGCCAACTCATCCTTTTTGGAGGGTTTCATGACTTTTCGGATATGGTCCTTCAGCTGATGCCAGACCATTTCGATAGGATTGAAGTCTGGTGATCTGTCATTGGAGGGGGAAAAAAAGGACAATTATTTTAATAGATACAGTACACAGTAAAAACAGTGGTAAAAAATGAGACACGGTTACCGCACTTACTCCGCTGGCATCTTCACCCGGCTCAGGGATATGCGCTGTTGACGCGGTGTGCTTCGGAAAGCGGTGTGCTTCGGATCGTTGTCCTGGTAGAAACGTTGACCATCCGGGAACTCACGTGTGATGTATTCCACAATCTCAGGCACTATTTTCTCTTGGAAGAAAGTTTTATTCATGATTCCTATAACAAGAAAAGAAAAGTGCTCAAAAAACTGCACACTAGTACAGTACAGTGAGTAAGGCAAAAGCGTGTGACATACATTTTATTGTACCTTCAAAGATGACAATGCATCCTGGTCCACACCTAGAGATGGCACCCCACACATGCATCTTCACTGGGTGTTTTGGATGCGGCTTCATAAATATGCAACCTTTTTTGTGGAATGCAAAGGTGTCAAATCTCTCCAGTGAAACAGTAGACTCGTCAGTGAATATGCAATCCTGGAAAGTTTCTCCACTGTCGATCCATGCCTGGGCCTGGACCACTCTCTTGATTTTGTTAACGTCCCTTATCATAGGGTACGCTCTGTAATGACAAGGAATAAATCATTTTAGAGGTACAGTACAGTTTCTTAAACAACACTTTTACCTCCTGTACTGTCCAGTACTAGCCTCACACGTCAATATTTCCATCCACTTCTGCGTCTCATCTTCTTTATGCTGGTCTCGGATACAGTGAGATTGTGATTTTGCTGCAGAGTGTATTTGACCCTTAATGCGCTCTTCTCATCATTCTCTTTACTTATTTTGTTGACCAGAAGAGTTGTCTCCCTACAATGTACAGAAAAACAGCAATCCGGTTAGTTACAGTGCAGTAGGCCACAAGCACAGCACATCATTTGCAGTAAAAATAGTATACAATGAGATAGATCTACACAATATATAGTTCTATCAATATGCAGCAATATAAACAATATATATACTGTAGTTATATAAATATACCAAAATAACTGTAAAATTAGATAGATCTAATATAAACAATAATATAGCAATATAGCAATATAAACAATAATAGATATACTGTATTATATAGTTATATAAATATACTTATGCATTGGTTACCGTTGGTGTCCTCGTGCGTTGTTTGGTTTTTCCGTGTGCATGATAGCACACGGTGGTTGATGACACAACGAGGCCAGAAGCAGCTAACCAGCGTTGGATATCTGTAATTCGGTGTCTGCTCGTGTACATCTCCTTAATTCTCATGCTGAGATCCTTTGAAATCTTTTTAACAGGCATTGCTGCGAGTAGAAAGAAATACAAACACAAGAATGTATATTCGATGGTTAGTCGATGTGTATTCAATGTGCAGTGAATCCACAAATTGGATGGTGTATTTATACGTTAATGACTCACATTAGAGTATGCCCACTTTTAACACCTGTACCTCGTCGCCATGCATAAAAGTTACACACTTTGCACAGCCTCCCACTTGATGATCTGTATCTGAACTTGCCATTGTCCAGATACTGCATTGTACTGCTTCCATGGATCAACCCCGATTCTACGGACGCAGGAAGCCACTCGCCTCTGCCGTGCCTGTCACACAGAAAAAGCGAAAGGCGGCAGCTGTTTCCAAGCCAAGGCCAAAGCGACAGGCTAAGGCTAATAAAGAAAACCTTCTGCTGACCCCAAAGGCTAAGGGTTTTAATACACGTACAGTAAGCCTTATTATGTCAAGAAGAAATACGGTGATGTGCACTCAACGCAAAACAAATGGCAGCCAACCCATCGAACCCGCAGACCACTTCCTCCAATACACTTCGATGACTCTACCGCCGCTCTCCTGGAAATCTACAGCCTATCTTCTCCACTACTCATCCAAGACGCTGCCTCCGCTCTCCGAGAAACCCAAAGGCTTTCTTCGCCACTGCTCTTCGACGACGCTGCTGCTGGTGCCCCTGAAATCCACGGGTCACTTTCTCCATTACACTTAGACGATTCTGCCGCTTCTCGCCCGGAAATCCACAGGTTACCTCCTCCATCCTTCTTCGACGATGCTGCCGCTTCTCTCCATGGAACCCCCATCTCATTCTCCGTAGCACTCATCCACCCAGATGTCCACAGCACGCCATGCACAAGAACCAGCTCGTTAGACCGCATGCTGAATAGGTTAAGTGTGGCTATCCCCGGGAACTCTACTGTGCTGGTAAAGATAGATCTGCTTCTGGAGACCATGCTAAATATGGATCAACGGATGCAGAAGATGGATCAACGGATGGAGAAGATGGATCAACAGATGGAGAAGATGGATCGACGGATGTAGAAGATAGAGACTGACATAGCGGGGATACATAATTTGCTCAGTGTTCATGCTCCTGTATCCCTGACGCCGGAGCAGGAGGGTGGCATGGATGTGATGAATGGGACCTTCGAGCGCCTTCCAACACCAAGGGCACCCCCTCTACCAGAATAATTTGTGTACATGTATGCCATTGATGAGGAGGAAAACATGACAACCCCGTCAAGACCACGCCAGGAGACAACACGGCGACCAAGACAGGAGGAAAGCTTCCTCCCAGACAACCTACCCTCGCCCGCCGCCACAAGCACACCCGCTCACAGAAGAACACCCGCTCCTAGAACCCAACCTACATACGCTTGCATCGATACGGTGCCCGACATCATCCAGCGCGAGCTGCAACCGGCACTCAGGGAGAAGTATAGGGTGATGAGTGCTGGTTTACCCCAGAAGTATGCCATATTCATTTTTAAGCACCACGTGTCCTACTTGGTGTACTGCGGGTGGGCCTACCGTGTGAACTACGAAGGAAATCGCGAAAAAAGGGCGCTTCCTGAAAATGTAAGAAGGACTATTGTGAGGAATTGCGGCGCTATTTTTCAATTACATATCCTTTAATGAAAAGCGTTCGAGACTCCATTAATGGCATTTTGCACCATACAAGGCATCGGCCCTGGAAGGACAATCTGGTGGGTATCGCATTTGTGTGACTGTTCAACTGTTGTTTATTTTTTGTAAATGTTTTTGTAAATGTTTTGACTTTCTGTACTTTAATAAAGGAGATGTTGCGTGTTTTAACTTATATTAATAAAGAAATGTATTTACTTACTGTACTCAAGACCAGCACAATTCCAGTCCACGAGGGCCGCAAACAGGCACGGTTTTCAAGGCTGTCCTGAAAACCGGGCCTGTTTGCGGCCCTCGAGGACTGGAGTTGTGCAGGCCTGACTGACTGTTCTGTACACCATCCTACTGTAAATGTTTTGACTTTCTGCACTTTAATAAAGGAGATGTTGAGTTTTTTAAATTTTATGAATAAAGAATTTTTTTTAATAACACCATACTGTTGTGCTGTTGTGCTGACTGTAAACCATACTAACATAATACATGTAGAATAAATGCATACATTTTATTTTTTCGGGTTTATTATACAGTATATATAAAAAAAAGTATTGTATACGGTCTGAAAACATCAGCATACTGTTTCAGGTATTCTATCCTAATCAATAACAACGGCCACTAAACTGTAGACTCAGATACATTGTATTATGTTAATGTATCCTCTATTAGGCAGCACTCTGGAGGTCTTCATTTTTTTAAATTGTGAATATATTAAAAGTTACATTGTCCAGGTCATTATACATCTCTAAGGGGTGTTTTACCCTCTTGGAGTATTTAGGAGTACACCTCCTCTAAAGGAATGCCTTTTCTCTCTCTTCATATTCTAAAGGAGATTAAATAAAACACAGTTTTTCTGACAATTAAAAACAAGGGGAAACAGCAAATAAAGCTGATGCAGAGGGAAAGTATTATAAGAAAGGGAGCTTGTGACTTAAGTTAGTACTTCTAATCTTATAAAGAATAAAGACAGTGGGCCATATTTACTAAGCAGTTTTCTGCCATAGTGCACTTGCAGTGCTGGAATACATTACAACCTATTCAAATAAATGGACTCTTAGGTGTCTTCCAGTGCCAGAAGGTGTCAGGCACTATTAAGGATCTCCATCTTTGCTGATAACACTAAATTGTGTTAGATAGTAGAATCAGAGCAGGGATGCCTTGTGGAAAATTTACAAAGTAACTGCCACTATCAAGGATCTTAATTACTACAGATGCCTGCGGAATATGTGCACAAGGCAAACAAGGCTCGCAACAGCACAATATTACTCTGACAATCTTCATCAGAATCCTGAACATCAAATCTAGCAAACTTCTGGAAGGTCATGAAAAATATATTCCAGCCTCCTAACCATCAACCACCATGTAATATTATTAATGGGGATATTTCCCTGGCAAATCCCGTTGACATTGCAAATGCATTCAATTAACACATTGTGGGGTGTTCTACTAATTTATTAGCGAAATGCAACCCGAACAACATACAAGAACCTCATTCTGGGAGTACCTCTATAGCCCCACCCTCTCCCAACACTGCCCACAGTTTTCAATTTGTCCCAATATAAGTATAAGAGGAGATTACACAAGCGGTCCTCAAATTAAAACTAAGCAGCCAGTGTGGACCTGATCTACTGCAACCTAAGTTCCTATGACTTGGTGCCCCAGCCATTGCCAAACCGCTTGCTTCCCTAATCAACTCTATATTGTCTTCAGGCCATATCCTTAAGACCTGGAAAATTGCCAGAGTTGTCCCAATCTTCAAAAGTGGGGACAAAAACACTGTCTTAAACTACAGGCCAATCTCTCTTCTCCCAATACTATCAAAAGTCATGGGAAAATGTGTTCACTCCCAATTAAGCGATTACTATACCAAGACCAATTTCCTGTTGATCATGTTATCTTGCTTAACAAACTCCAGTGCTCTGGAATAGGGAAACATGCTTTAAACTGGTTTTATTCCTACCTATCACATAGATCCCAACATGTGTCTATCTCGGGCACTAGCTCCAACCCCTTGGATATCACCTGTGGTGTCCCGCAATGCTCTGTTCTGGGGCCCCTCCTCTTCTCAGTGTTCACCAATGATCTTCCTACAGCTCATACAGGAGCTTCAATACACATGTATGTGGATGACACAATCTTATATGCACACAGCCCTAACCTCTCTGACCTTGGACACGGACTTCAATCTGAATTTTTGAGACTTGAAAATTGGATTTCCCAAAACAAACTGTTTCTAAAAACTGACATGACTGTAACAATGTTATTTGGGACCAAGGCTGCATTTCTAAAGCTTCCAATAAAGGAGCTACAGATCAGAACAAACTCTAATACTATCCTAGCCCCTGTTACTTGTTTCAAATATTTGAGCATATGGTTTGACTTCCATTTAACATTTGGGTTGCACATTGATAACCTGACATCCAAAACCTATGCCAAAGTAGGTGTACTATATAGGAACAAATTCTCCATAAGTCTGCTGGTCAGAAAGAGCATTGCACAGCAGATGCTGAAGCCAATTATAGACTATGGGTACATAGAATATGTCACGGCACCCCAAACTCACCTTGGCAAACTTGATACCCTCTAAATATGCCACTTTGTCCTGCAATGTAACTACAACACATCACTGCAAAATGCTCAAAGAACTAGATTGGTCATCACTTGAGTCTAGGCACAGATTTCACCTTTCCTGTCTTGCCTTCAAATACTTTCTGGGCAAGCTACCCACCTATCTGAACAAGCTCCTACCACATGCAGTACTTATCATCTGAGATCTGACTCCAAAAGACTGTTCATGGTCCCAAGATTTAACAAAGTATCCGGCCGCTCCTCCTTCTCATACTGTGCACCCCAAAACTGGAACAATCTACCGGAGACTCTGACAGCCACCACCCACCAGTCTAAATTCTTTCAAAACTGAAACTGTCTCACATTTTAATCTGGTCTATAACTGTTATATACTCCTGTAATATATACAGTATTATTTTAACTGTGCATATAATGTCTTGTATATAATATACTGTATAACCCTTTTCACTCATTGTAACTATATATTTGTACACATGTATTTGTTACCATGTATTTGTCATTATAATTCTGTGCCCAGAACATACTTGAAAACGTGAGGTAACTCTCAATGTATTACTTCCTGGTAAAACAATTTATTTATAAAATATGGCAGAAGACTGCTTATTACATAGGCTTCTCTATCCATGAAGAGGGTAAAGGGTTTTGTACAGGTATGAGCACTGAATGAGAAGTAGAGCTCAAAAAAAGAGATGGGCAATTTTGGGGGGCGGATTTAGATCCGCAGCAGATCGGACGGTTCTTTCCTCTAATTTCTGCGGTTCAGTTTAAAGAAAAGTTGATTCTTGTTTTGTGAATTTTTTTATTATTATTATTGCCAAAGCAATTCATGGATTCTGCAATCCGTTGACAGATTTTTAAGAATCCGCTAAAGGATGCTGATTCAGCAGATTGGATAACACAAATCCATCAACGGATTGTATCCAATTGCGGTTCTTGATGAATCTGCATGGATTAGACCGACCAAATCTGTTTTCAGATTTTAAAACGGAATTTGGGGGTGAAAATATGCGAAAATCCGGGAAACAGATTCGGGCTAATTCTCCCATCTCTACTCAAAACTAAGTATACAGTGCCAGTGGTGCCAGCCATCAGATGGTTGAGCTCACACTGCTGGTGCTGTTGTTCTGAATAAACTTTAATAATATTAAAGTAAATAAGGCACCTGGCCCCGATGGTATACATCCAAGAGTTCTTAAGGAGCTAAATTCAGTAATAGCAAAGCCATTACATTTAATATTCAAGGACCCCATTTCCACAGGCTCAGTGCCACAAAATTGGCATAAAGCAGATGCATATACTTTAAAAGGGAGCTAGATCACAAACGGGAATTACAGACCTGTAAGCCTGACTTCAGTAGTGGGGAAACTACTTGAAGGTTTAGTACATGAAAATGAAGAGAAACATACAGTAGGCAGAAAGCACACTGAACAAACCCTAATTATCTTTATTAAAACAACCCCATATTGGGAGGTTGCACACTGTCACTGTAGACCAGTGCTTACCAACAAATTAATACCGGGATTCTGGACTGAGCATACAAGATGAGTAAAATAAATTGTAATTTATTTCCTTTTGAGACAAACACACAATACTTCACAATTACAGTCAATAAAACACTTACTGGGACAGGGAAACAAAATAAAATGTCCACGGAACGAAACAAAGTCTCTGGGCACTCCTGCACGCATGCAAGTGGGTGTGCGATGTACGCCGTGCGACAGTCTTGGCTAGGGGCGCAAATTGCCAGCCCGCTATCTCCGCTAAACGAAAGTCCTTCGTAATTTCCTTACAGGATTCGTTCAGGAATCCTTAGCCCAAATGAACTTTGGAAGAGGGGTGCAATTCTTCGTTACGGTGTCGTTAACCCTTACACTCCGGACCCGCTGACGCTGTACTTGGACGCTTCTTGGCAAAATCTGTGATGAATCTGAGTGGGACTGGGCTGCAGGCATTTTTATAGGGTCAAGGATCCTATACCTAACATATAAACCCAATCCTCATGTGGGAATCATTTTCCCTACCTATACCCGACTTGCCAGTACTTTACAAAAAGGGCAGAAGTTGCTTCCTGGTTTGCACGTGCTAACCTCACACACCTGAGCTCCTTAGCTTACCGGGCACAACCCCTTACCTGGCGACAGTAAGTCTGGGGTTTGGCTACTAAGTGTGAAGTGCCCATACTTCACCAGTATCTGGTACTTACAATATCCCAGCCATCCTAACACCTAGGATCTCTGAGGCTTTTCAACTCTGGACTTCCCGAGACACAAGAGCACCAACTCTGCAGGGTGCTCTTTGAAGGGCGGAGATGCAAAAACCCTCAGCTCATTCTTCCATAACATATGGGCATGTTAATGGACTCATTGCCGGTCTGGCAAGAAGGGTTCCTGCCTGTACATTTTAAAACACCAATACAATACAGTTTATTTATAAAAGTATGTTCTACTTGTGCAACAATTATAAACCTTATATGTATGTTTATGGTTTCTTTTTACCTAGCTGCACTACAAAAATTAGAGTGCTACCTCTTTCCCAATGCAAGTTATCCACTTAATTGAACGGGCTCTCTGATGTGGGTTGAGGTTTGACCTATAATCGGTCTGGGTTACAAGATGGCATACAATGTATTCGTGCTGGCTTTGATCCTTAACCGCAGCCACGCACCAACAATTCCATCTTAAGTGACTAACGAGACCGGTGGATACATTTTGACAAGAAGGCACTTCAGCTAGACCGCAAACCACTTTTCCAATTGACTTTGCGGTTTAGAGGTCTACGGCTTAGGAAGTGATCCCTATACGTCAAAGCAACCACCCATTCATAGGCACGCTTCTTCTCTTAGCGCTTGGTTAAGCTTTAGGGTCTCCCCCTTGTGTCACAAATACAATTCGCACATAGTTAATTCATTCAACAGCAGCTAGCTTCTTTAGCTGCAAATTAGGGACAATAAAGGTAGTGTAGGGGAAAACATGATATGATGGGAACAATACGGTTTAACCCCTTCAGTCCCAACAGGGGTTAGGGTTAACCAGCCGGGCATAATACCTTTATTATTGGCCTCACAGGAAGAATGTGCTTTGAAGCGATAATCCCTATCAAAACTATACTAACAATATGCAACAATAGGTGAAATTAAGTCAGGGCAGCCAGGAAGACTGGTGTGAACAACACCAGAGAAGACAGAAAAAACAAATACAAACAAGCGCCCACAGGGATTCATAATGTCCAATAAATCCAAAGAGGGGGGGGGGGGGGAAAGTCCAGTAGGTCCAAATGAATGTAAAATCTCCAATCAATGGGTCCGTGTCAGCGTATGAAACATCCTACCAGACAGATCTGGGAAGAAACAAGAGTTCTTACACTGACATGCATTGGGTGGGATGGGATTTCATTAGAGAGCAATAGAAAAAAATACAATGTTTCAGCTACAAATCATGGAGTCTCCGGATAAAGCTGTATAACACAAGGCGACGATCCGCAGGCAGGATCCTGAAGCCCCTGTGGCCCAATATTTTATGGCTTTGAAGCCAGCCATTCTATTGGCGAAACGCGTAGAGTGGACCAGCCCAGGAGGTGAGAGGATTGGTGCCCGTGAACTGTCAATCAACCGCCGAACCGGAAGTGACGCGACGGAGCTGATCGTGCCCACCGGAAGTGACGCGACGCGCCGGAGACACAGTAGCAGGAGATCCCCATACTGTCATGGTGTTGAGAGAGAAGCACAGGGAGCCTGCAGAGGTGAACAGTCCGGGATATCAGCGGTGCGGTGAGCTGCGGCAACCACCCTTACCCTCCTATCACTTATATAGTGAAAAAACGCTTATTTTGATTTTATACATTGTGAGTGCACATTTTATAATATTTCATAAAGTTTATCTGTTTACCATTGATCTGCACCATGGAGGTCTGTCTTTATCTTTACATGTACACCTGCTACTGATACCTCAGTCCCAGCTGCTTCCTGTGTATGGTTAGAGGGACCCACCACTTTCTATTGATCACGCCACTGTACTTATCCTACCTACATCCTGTGAGTAGGCAGCACATAGAGGCCAAGCATCATTATTACCTCACACCTGAACCATATAGTCTGCACTTAGTGTGTTTTGTCTGTTGTGTTTTCTCCTACATGCTCCCCCTGGGTTGAGAACATATCGTTTGATCTTCTGGGACCAGCCAAGACAGTCCCTTCCAGAGGGTTTGAGCAGGGGGTTACAACGTTTATTATATTTTCACTACTGCACTATTTTGAGTCACGATTTTATTTTATATCACTATATATGTGTTATATATATTCACTGTATTTTAAGTGATCACTAGCACTTAATTAGCGCCAGTTTCTTCACCAATCACGTTGTTACAAATACAATTCGCACATAGTTAATTCATTCAACAGCAGCTAGCTTCTTTAGCTGCAAATTAGGGACAATAAAGGTAGTGTAGGGGAAAACATGATATGATGGGAACAATACAGTTTAACCCCTTCAGTCCCAACAGGGGTTAGGGTTAACCAGCCGGGCATAATACCTTTATTATTGGCCTCACAGGAAGAATGTGCTTTGAAGCGATAATCCATATCAAACTATACAAACAATATGCAACAATAGGTGAAATTAAGTCAGGGCAGCCAGGAAGACTGGTGTGAACAACACCAGAGAAGACAGAAAAAAACAAATACAAACAAGCGCCCACAGGGATTCATAATGTCCAATAAATCCAGAGAGGGGGGGGGGGGAAAGTCCAGTAGGTCCAAATGAATGTAAAATCTCCAATCAATGGGTCCGTGTCAGCGTATGAAACATCCTACCAGACAGATCTGGAAAGAAACAAGAGATCTTACACTGACATGCATTGGGTGGGATGGGATTTCATTAGAGAGCAATAGAAAAAAATACAATGTTTCAGCTACAAATCATGGAGTCTCTGGATAAAGCTGTATAAATGTCGGGGGAGACTACACAATGTGTCAAGGACAGGATCCGACAACACAAGGCGGCGATCCACAGGCAGGATCCTGAAGCCCCTGTGGCCCATCATTTTATACAGGCAGGACACAACATCCAGTCAGCTCTGGTTTCAGATAATAGATGGACATACCAGAGGTAGACATGGTGGTAACACCAAGATGCACCTGTTGCGCAAAGAGACACAGTGGATTCGGCGCTTGGGCACCATGACCACAAAGGGCATTAATAAGGATCTCGATCTGAGCTGCTTCTTTTAAAGTTGATGCTCTTAAGCCCTCTACTAGGGGTCTGCTACCACTTGCTATGTGTAGGGTCTTTGCCGTTCCACTGCTGCTTGCATCTGACTCTATTTTTTTGGTCCACAGATCTCTGACTCCACTGGTTCTATGGTGTCCACTGCCGGAGCATGTGACCTTCCCCTGTGTCCGTCATTCCGTGCTGTGATCTACCCTTGGCACATTCGTCTCCTCCACCTCTGCCTCACCATACTACTCTGTACTCTAACTGGGGATGTCTGTTTATATCTAGGGCATTTGCCTTTATTTTCAGATCATTTGCCTTTATTTTGAGATCATTGCATATGCATTTAACCCCTGTGTTCACTGTCTCCCTTCTGTGCATTATGATTCAATGTCTCTGGGCCCCTGGTGGACTGCTGGTGCCTTGTGAAGCTCTCCTCCGCTGTTGGCACACATCTAATCCCTCTGCTGTCCCTTGAGTGGCTGCTCGATCTCACTTGCTACAGAACTAGACTGGCTCCGCCCCTTGGATCGGGCAGCTTGGACTATGCTCGTGCACACGTGTGGGCTTCACTGCACTGTTTCCTACACATGGGGGAACTTTGACTCAGGATTCCAGTCTGCTTACAGTGACGTCACCGGGCTGCGCCACTTCAAGGACTGCAGGTACCACTCCTCACGCATTGCTGGGCTGTCTGCACACGGAGGAGTTCACTGTTACAGCTCTATTTGCTTTTGGACTTTTCCTGTGCATGCTGGATTCAAGTATGTCTTTTTTACCTTGTGTTATGGTTTCTGTCTTGATTCATGTAACATTTATTTATTCCTGTACCAGATTTTGAGTATTTCTGTGTCCCCTTAGGTCTGCATAAGTGGGTCATTAATCCTTTAGCATCATACTTTGCCAGATATACTCCCTTGCCATGACATAGCTCTCACTGTGTCTACAAGCTCCTTTTTGTGAAATCTCTGTTCCACAATTTTCCTTTATTTAGCCTTGAGACCCAGCATTAGTCCATTAGTGTGTATCTCTGGGACACTCCTGTGGCATGTGCTACACAGCCTGTTGATATTCAACTTTGAGATTTCGTGGCATTCTGTCACTGTGTACCTCAGGGACTCTCCTACAGGGTTGAGGGAAGTACCAGGTGACTACGGTCTACCTGGGAACGGGCCAGAAGAAGGGGTCTGTACCCCGTAACGTGAGGTTGCCCCCCTTGCCCTGCACTTTTTTATTCCCCGTGTTTTCCTCCCCCTCTCCCTCCCTCCCTTCCCCTTCCCTGTCCTTGTCTGGAAGGATGTTTCATATGTTGACACGGACCCATTGATTGGAGATTTTACATTCATTTGGACCTACTGGACTTTTCCCCCTCGTCTTTGGACTTATTGGACATTATCAATCCCTGTGGGCGCTGGTTTGTATTTGTTTTTTTATTATTGGCTTGGTTAACCCCCTCCCGCCACACCTCCCCCAATTCAAAGTGCAGGCTCTGCCCCGACCACCTCGTCCTATGGTTGGCCTGGCCTGTCAGCTCTTGAGGTTGTCAGTTCGTAGTGATTGTCCTGCTGGGAAAGGCCATTGGCATTGCCATGCTCACTGCCCTTCTTATGCTGTATGGTGAAGTCAAACTCTTGCAAAGCAAGACTCCAGCGCAGTAACTTGGCATTTTACCCGGACACCCTTTGAAGCCAACTAAACGGTTTGTGATTGGTGATCACAGTGAATGGCCTGCCGTAGAGATAGGGCTGAAGTTTTCTCAGAGCTCATACAATGGCCAGACACTCTTTTTCAATGGTGGCATAAGCCACCTCTCTGGTCAGCAACTTGTGGCTCAGATACACCACTGGGTGTTCACTTCCCTCCTCCCCCACTTGGCTGAGCACAGCACTGAGGCATCAGTCTGCACCAAAAACTTTTTTGAGTAGTCTGGTGCAGCTAGAATAGGGGCACTGGCCAGTGAAGTCTTCAGTGCCTGGAAGGAATGTTTCACAGACTGGAGACCAGACTACCAGCACAAACTGTCGCTTCTGGGTCAAGTCAGTCAGGGGTTTTGCAATGGCGCTATACTGGGGAACCAACTTCCTATAGTAGCCTGCGGTGCCTAAAAAAGCCATGACCTGCTTCTTGTCTTGGGAACAGACCACTGCACTATCGCTTCCACCTTGGCTGGCTCTGGTTTGAGGTGCCGCCACCCACCCTATGCCCTAGGTACAGTACCTCTGCCATCCCTTCTAAGCACTTGGTGGGTTTCTAGGTGAGTCCCGCTTCCCTAATCCTGGCTAGCACCGCAGCTACACGTACGTGTGAGTCCCACGAATTACTAAACACAGCAATGTCATCCAGGTATGCCCGTGCAAACCCCTGCATAGCCTCCAGTAAATGATTGACCAGGCGTTGGAAGGTAACTGGGGCATTTTTCATCCCAAATGGCATCACTAGGAATTCATAGAGGCCACTCGGGGTAATGAATGCTGACTTCTCCCTAGCCTCCTGGGTCAAGGGGATCTGCCAGTAACCTTTACTGAGATGCATAGTGGTCAGATACTTTGCCCCCGCGAGTTCATCCAGCAACTTGTCCATGCGGGGCATGGGATAAGCATCTGACACCGTCCCTGCGTTTAGCTGTTGGTAGTCCACACAGAACCGAGTGGTCCCGTCCCTCTTAGGTACCAGGACTATCGGACAAGCCCAAGGACTCTGGGATGGTACAATTACCCCAAGGGCCAGCATCTCTTCTACCTCCCTCTCTATACTGCCCTTAATCTCTGCCGATACCCGATAGGCATGATTATGCAGAGTGCGCAGAACACCCATGAGCACGGGGAGATCTGTGATATGGGTCATGCCCGGCTTATCCGTGAACAGAGCCCTATACTGACCTAGCATAGCCCTGGCTTTTGCTCGCTGCCTGACACTCAACTGAGACCCTATCTCCACCTGCTCTACAGTACCTGTCTGGCTAGCCTCCCCTAAGAGATCTGGCAGAGCATTGCCCACCGGATCTCCCATCGGTAGGCTACAAATGGCCAACACCGATGCCACACTCGGGGCTACATATTCCTTTAGCATATTAATGTGATAAGTCTTATTCCTCTCTGCCTCGGCATCTACCTGCACAACATAGCTGCACTCATTCATCTTTCGGAGTACCGGGTACGGTCCCGACCAGGCAGCCATCAATTTATTCTCCCGAGTAGGTTTGAGAACAAGTACTTGCTGTCCTGGGATGAATTCTCTGCTACGGGAATTCTGATCATACCAAGTCTTTTGCTTGGTCTGAGCAGCCCTAAGGTTGTCCTGTGCCAACCCCATGAGCATCTCTAACTGGTCTCTGAGATCTACCACATACTGAAGCACAGAGGCATCAGTATTGGTAGTCTCCCCTTCCCACCCCTCACGGAATAGGTCCAGAGGTCCCCGTAACCTGCGACCATATAGTAGCTCAAAGGGAGAAAAGCCGGTAGATTCTTGCGGTACCTCTCGGTATGCAAACAGCAAATGCTGCAGGTGAATCTCCAAGTATTTCCCTCTGCCTCTATAAAGGTTCTCAGCATCTGCTTCAGGGTACCGTTGAACCATTGGTTTGGGGGTGGTAAGGGGTCGTGCGCTGGTGCTTCACCCGCACGCCTCCAAGAGACACTGGAGCAATTCACTCATGAATTGCAACCCCTGATCGGTTAGGATCTCGCTAGGGAAACCTACCCTATTGAAAATGGTTAACAAGGCTTTAGCTACTGCCCTAGCACCAATGGTGGCAAGCGCTACCGCCTCAGGGTACTGTGAGGATGTAGCGCTTTCTGGACCAGCTGGGAACCAGGAGGGGTCCCACCAGGTCCATGGCGACCCTCTGGAAGGGTCCCCCAATTACCGGTAACGGGTTCAGGTGTGCCTTCACATGGTCGCCCGCCTTACTCACTCGCTGGCAGGCATCACAGGACCAGCAGAATTCTGCCACAGCCCTGGATGCCCCCGGCAAGTAGTAATGATGCAACAGCCGGGCTCTCGTCCGAGTGACCCCCTGATGCCCCGCTAGTGGAATAGAGTGGGCTACCCGCAACAACTGTTGCCTATACTCCGTGGGTACCACTAGCTGTCGTTTAACGGTCGAGACCTCATCTAGCCCCATGGTCCCTTGGTCTCTATACAGGAGCCTGCGGTGCCACAAGTCGTTATCAGCCCCATCACCTGGCTTAGACTCGGATGCCCTCCTCATGCCCTCCTGTCGCGGTGGAACAGAACTTATACCTCAAACACTCTGGGTTTAGATTGAACAAGACTTTTGGTAAAATAAACTTGCAGGTTTATTTCGTTTTTAGACAGACAGACACAGTTAAACAACTAACAATTGACATAAACACTTACTGGGTAATGGGGAATGAAATACTCTTGATGTCCAGGAGTAGCAGTTCATTCAGTCACACAGGAATCACGAAATCAACACGAAGCAAAGGGATGAGGCTGCAGGCACCTTTTAAAGCTAAGGGACCTGGTTTTTAACATTAGCCTCATCCGATTGGCAATTAATTAACTTACACCTATTAAACATTAGTGAAAAACAGAAATTCACCAGGCGCTCCCACAGGTGTCAGGGATAAACACTAAAGTAGCAAAAAATGTTGCAGGGGGGACAGAGAAAGAGTACAAACGGTTAACAGGATGCAGTTCAACCTTCACTGGATCCTCCTTGTAGATCCTTGGGGTGAAATGGTGTACAGAAGTCAGGGAGCGCAGTTCACCGATGAAGAGATATGTAAAACAGAACACAATAATAGTGCAACCCTGTCTGAAAGGGTTTAACCCTAAACAGCTTCACAACAGAGATATATAAGCAAATTCCCTACTGCAGATATAGCAGATAGGTGAGTTGGTACTTTACTGCAGATGGAACCAATGGATGAATCAGCAATTAAATCAATGCTAAACAGGAGAGCTGTGAGCCCTGAGGCAGCAAGTCCAGTATCCAAAGCGACTACCTCCTCCGCACCTGCTGTGGAGGGGTTAGTTGGTTTTGAGGCTTATTTTTTGGGGTCATTGGTGTGCAGATTGATGGACTGTAGATTGGGAGGGGACTGTCCTTCTGATAACCTTGCTTCTTTTTTTCCCACTGTTAGTGGTGGAATTGTGGGGGAAGGGAGGAGGGAAGTCTTGGATAGCAGGGAAGTAATATTTAGGTCCGACAATGTGGGAAGAGGCGTTCTACAGTCAATGGTATTTCAGCGTCTTCCCGCCAGTGTTTTGGGTCTTTTTTTTACTGTTTTTGATTCGCAGGATGGTTGCAGATTGGAATAGGCAGACAGTCAGGCAGGTGTGGGATGTTCGGGATCCGGTTACACCGGGCATGTTAGAGGCTTGGTAGTTGGGGGACGGGCAGTTTGTTTCTCTGATTTTACAGCCTGACTTTTTAGTTTGGCGTTTTTATTAGCATTCATTGGGGCCATGCAGATAAGTGAACTAATGGCAGGCAGGTAAGTGAACTAATGGCAGCCTCAAAGAGGTGTACAAGGGGTTTGAGAGGAGAGGATGTTCTTCTGGTGGGGTCGGCCAGATTAGTATCTTTATCAGAAGGTCTAAGCCAGATCAGAAAGGTAAGAGTAAGTGTATGTTTTTGGTTGAGTTGAAAGGGGGGTCTGATCTGTCCTGTTACATTAGCCAAACAGGTTTTTGATTTTAAGCCTATGGTTGGGAATCCATTCATGGTGCATCAGAATGGTTCTGCTTTGTCCTGCTTCCAATGTATAATAGTGTTGGGGGATTTGTATGCCATTTGAATAGAAAGAGAGCAATGAATAGAGCATATGGGACATAATTGGGAATATGTAGGGGTTGGGTGAGGGTTTCATGGTGAGGTAAGAGGGATCTTTGGTGATCTCAGTTACTCTTGCTGTTGTTGAAAAAAAGGGGTAGTGGGTGTGCCGTGTTGGGGGTAATGACTTATCTGATGCAGCCTATAGAATTGATGAGGTTGATGGAAAGGGATATCTCCCAGTTATTTTGGCTTTTGAAAAATACTCTGCTGATTTGGTCAGAGATCTCCCCCACATTGGTGTGGCGCAGGCCTAGGGATGGCAGTTGAGAGGTTGAGTAGGAAAGTAATTAAGGCAATGGCCGTCTTTATGGAGAAGCTGGGTGTATTATCTATTGAGAAAAACTATTCATAACACGGCTCATTTGTTAAGATTTCACAGAATAAGAGTTATTTGCATATGTCACAGATTGCAGGCTATTAAAGATTGTCAGTTAGAATGTTTAACACCAATAAAATGGGATACAATTATGTACCAAGACAAAAAATACATTGCATCATAATATGTGCATTATGTAACACCTCCCTACTTGTGGAAGTACTGTATAGTGGAACCAAGTAGGAAAGCTAAGGTTGTGTGACAAAGTTGAGAAAAAAGTACTTTAAGGGGGGGTCTGATGTAAACAGCACTAGGATCTAAGCAGCCATTTTTGTTCAGCATCCATCTTAGGTGCCTGATCATGACATCCATTTTGTCTATTGTCTGCATGAAAAGTTGGAATGAAATTGAGTTTTAAAAGGAACATTTTCTTTTATTTCCTTTTGCTCCGAAGTATTTTTTTTGATAATAAGCCTTCAGCTAACCACAAACCTTGGAGAGAAGATAACAGCCACTTCTTACATTCAGGGGGAGGGTCTCATGTTCAAATACACCCTTTCAAGAAACCAGCATATATAGGGAAAGGTTACGAGCTTGCATAATAATTGTGTAGCTGACTCAATTAATTTTTGCTATGTTTTACATTTATGTTATTAAATCAATGTTCTCATATTCATATTTGTTTATCTTATACGCATATGTAATGACACACATGCCACCTCATAAAGGGGGCATGGGCTTTAGTATTATGGTATAAATATGCCTTGTAGGCCATATTTCTGCAGGAGAGCTTTTGTTTTGAAGCTTTTCTCCTGTGTGTGTGCACTCATACGCAATAAACTAATTTGTCATTTTGCAATGTAACCCTCAGATTGTATTTTTTATTCACGCTTTTCATAGATGGCACTTCGAACAGGGACCCAAATATACCGGAAGCTGAGCACCTGAAAAAATCACTCCTCTGTCACTCAAACCTGAGCGCTCATAAGAATCAAGGTAAAAAGTCTAAAAAAAATTTGAGTGATGTGTAGAGAGCTTGGTCTGGAAGGGTGTCTCAAATCTGGTTGACGGGTAAACCTTAGCAGTTTCAAATGAGTTTATTAATCTCTGCTCCTGTATCCATTTTAAAGTATTAGAGTTGTCATGTTTTGTTAGGGGCTAAAGTGAGAGTCCCGCTAAAAGCTTTGGTGTTTTGGTGATGAAAGGGAGTGTTTGTATGCTTAAGGGATTGTCTTTAGACCGTCCTGGGTTATGATATATCTTTTGTTGTCTGAACAGGATGGGTCCCTGATTGTATATTTGCTCTGTCTTGTCATTAACATACCAAGTGAGTTAATTCATGGATATCTGTTTAAAAAGGTTTTATTTGTATGTCTGTATCCATGTTATAAAAGTATAAGGTTTATCAGGACTGGGTTGGACCCCCTGAAGTAATTCAAGTTTTTTCTTTGGTATAGTTATGGTGAGAAAATATGATTGGGGAACAGTCTCGTGACAGGTCCTTAATTGCATATTCATTCTATTCAGATCAATAACATGCCAAAAGAGTTTAACGTAATCAGCTTGCGCTGATTATTGTATCAGGAGAATTGTACATTGTCAATTAAATTTGATTATTCTAACGCTGAATTGTACATTATCAATTAAATTTGGTTATTGAAGGAGAAGGAGCGGCTCAGGGAGTAAAGACACTGACCGACACAGAGTTTGAAGCAGGGGAGCCTGGTTCAATTCCTTTGTCGCCTCCTTGTGACCTTGGGCAAGTCACTTTATCTCCCTGTGCCTCGGGCACCAAAAACATAGATTGTAAGCTCCATGGGGCAGGGACCTGTGCCTGCAAAATTTCTCTGTAAAGGGCTATGTAATCTAGCAGTGCTATACAAGAACATGCTATAATTAATAATTATTGTAATAGGAGTTGTACGCAATCAGCTTGCGCTGGTTATTGTAACAGGAGAATAATGCGAGACCAAAGTTCTCAAAATTTGCCGTTAGAGGTTGTGTCTGCAGACAAAAATAATAAAGAATGGATACAGAGAACAAAAAGAGACAATGTAAATATATTTTGTTAGTCAGTGAATGACACCAAGATTTAGAATCTCAAATTCTCAAGTGTTGCAAGTCCCAGTGAAAAAACAAAACAAGCAAGTCCCAGTAAAAAAACACGCCACCCCAATGTAAAAAAGTTTGTTTGCTATAAATTACTATGGAAAGAAGCGTGAACCTATGGGTAGCCGCATCGGTTTTCTTATTCGTAAAAATGCGAACACAAGGGCTCTTAGTGGAACCTTCTAACTTTCAGTAATCTCTGTGTGTGTCTGTGGCTGTATAAATCTTTGGATTTTATGAGGTTTTTGTGGCTAAAGTTATGCATGGCATGACCGGCTAACTGAAGCGGCAGAAATCAGGTATGTAACAATAAGCCTAACCTCCATTTTTTCCCACAGCAAAAAGTGGTTATAAGTTACTTCTTGATACAAGTTCAAATCTCAGTGCCGACAATTCAAATTGCTGCGCCCCTGACAGAACTGTAAAATGGATTTGAATACCCTAATGAATTTTTCCTGGATGATTGATTACCTGTGTGAAAGATAAACCATGCTAATTATCACGTGTACACAAATCACCATCCTTGATCTTGCAAGTACTTACAAAAACACGAATATTATTTGCTCACAAGGAAGTCTAAATTTTAAAATCGTTTTAAAGGTTTTCATCAATTATTGAAGTAGACCATAACGGAAAAGGATGGGTATATATTCAGCTCTGTCACTGGTGATAGTTTAAAAGGTATATTCGTTCTGGCCAGACGAGTGGGTTTTTAAACCGGAGACATTTTTCCGTTTGCTCTATTTCTATCTCAAAGAAAGGAGAGGCACCTCCCCTCCCCTCCAGTTTAAAGAATGCACAGCATTCACATTCCAGAAATGAAAATTAACTTGCTCTGTTGCTTAAGCAGTTTATTTGTGAGAATAAGGTAATCTAGAAATGTTTTCTCGTTTGTTTGTTTGTTATTTTTGAAGTGGGTTGGCTGTGTATGAGAGACATTTTTGTATTGTGTATTGTGTGTAACCAGTAAAAACACATTTCAATTTTATTTCTATAGGATTAAGATATGTTTGGGAATATTTTTTGTTTAAAAATGCTGGTAAAAGCTCACAAGCACTGTTTGAATGATATATTGTATTGTATGTCTTTATGTATATAGCACCATTGGTGTACATAGCGCTTCACAGGGGTGGTGCACGTGGTCATCATATAGGTAGCAAATGGTAAAGGTAATAGGTCATGGAATAAGAGTCAGACAGACATAAAAGTAACATTAAGGAAGTGGAGTCCCTGCTCTGAGGAGCTAACAATCTAATTGGTAGGTAGGGAGAGCGTACAGAGACAGTAAGATTTGATCAGAAGCCAGGAGAGGGAATTCGGGAGGGGAGACGCAAAATCAGAGTTTAAAGAGTAGAGTGATTCTGGCAGCAGCGTTTAGGATAGATTGTAGGAGAGACAGGTGAGAATCAGGAAGGCCGGACAGCAGGGGATTATAGTAATCAATACGGGAGAGAATGAGGGCCTGAATCAGAGTTTTAACAGTTGAGCAACAGAGGAACGGGCGTATCTTTGGGATATTGTGGAGGAAAAAGCGACAGGTGTTAGAAACGTTTTCAATGTGAGAGGAGAATATGAGAGAGGAGTCGAGTGTGACCCCTAAGCAGCGTGCTTGGGCTACTGGATTAATTATTGTACATCCAATAGTAATATGGAAGGAGGTAGTAGGGCCTGGTTTGGGAGGAAGTATGAAGAACTCTATTTTTGTCATGTTAAGTTTTGTAATAAACAGTATTATGCTATGCCTCTCTCCACTTTTTAAGGTAACAGCAGAAGGAAAATAGAGGAGTATACACTACGGGAACAAATACACAGGCAAGTGTCAAATTCTCTACTTCTCTATAGATTAAGATACTGAGTGTCGACGCCTATTATACCACTTGTGTGTGGTGTTTTTTGTTGTTGTCTTTTTTCTACATAAGGAAGAAAAGAGCAATAAGACCACGCGCTGGAGGACAACTTTATTTTCTACCAACAGTAATGTGGAAGGAGGTAGTGGGGCCAGGTTTGGGAGGAAGTATGAGGAGCTCTGTTTTAGCCATGTTGAGTTTAAGGCGGCGGAGGGCCATCCAGGAAGATATAGCAGAGAGACATTCAGAAACTTTGGTTTGTACAGCAGGTGTAAGGTCGGGTGTTGAGAACTATATTTGTGTGTCGTCAGCATAGAGGTGATAATTAAACCCAAAAGATGTTATTAGGTCACCTAGAGAGAGTGTATACAGAGAAAAGAGAAGAGGTCCCAGGACAGAGCCCTGGGGTACCCCCACAGAGAGATCAATAGAGGAGGAGGATGTGTTAGCAGAAGAGACACTGAAAGTACGATGGGAGAGGTAGGATGAGATCCAGGATAGAGCTTTGTTCCGAATGCCAAGAGTATGGAGAATGTGAAGGAGAAGAGGGTGGACCATGGTGTCAAATGCTGCAGAGAGGTCGAGTAATATGAGCAGAGTGTAATGACCTCTGTCTTTGGCAGCATGGAGGTCGTCAGTTATTTTAGTGAGGGCTGTTTCCGTGGAGTGAGCAGTGCAGAAGCCAGATTGTAGAGGGTCAAGGAGAGAATAAGTGTTGAGAAAATGGAGCAAGCGAGAGAATACAAAACGTTCAAGGAGTTTAGAGAAAAAGGCAGGAGGGAGACAGGTCGATAGTTAGAAAGACAGGTAGGGTCAAGCTTGCTGTTTTTGAGTAATGGTATGACTGTTGCATGTTTGAAGGAGGATGGAAAGGTTCCAGAGCAGAGGGAGGAGTTAAAAATGTGTGTGAGCATAGGGATTATAGTAGGAGCAAGAGGTTTTAGGAGATGGGAGGGAATGGGGTCAAGAGGGCAAATGGTAGAGGGAGAAGAGGCGATCAACAGCGACACATCCTCCTGTGAGACAGTGGAAAAAGAGTCAAGGAAGGCAGGAGGAGAGTTAGGAAGAGGTGTAGGATGGGAGGAAGAAACAGAGGGGATGTTCTGACGTATGGATTCCACCTTTTCCTTAAAATAGTCAGCAAAGTCCTGAGCGGAGATGGAGGAAGGAGAGGCAGCTGAGGGTGGTTTGAGTAGAGTATCAAAGACAGAGAACAGTCGGCGTGGGTTAGACTTGTGCATGTTGATAAGTGCAGAAAAGTAGGCTTGTTTAGCTTGCGAGAGGGCAGAGTTGAAACAAGATAGCATAGCTTGGCACAGCTTCTCAAATTTTGTGAGAGGCGGAAATTTCAACGTTGGGGACATTTTTTTGCAAAAAGTGCCGAATTTGGAGAAATTTGAATGTATCTAGCTCAGGTGCGTTTAATTTGGTGCGTAAATCTTGGAAACTCAGGAACTTTCCATCGCTCAACAGGTCGGCGACCGCTCTGATCCCCAATGATTTGAATAGGTCGAATTGTTTAGTTTCGCACCCTGGAGGGAATTTAGGGTTGTTAAATATTGGAGTGAGCTGTGAGCTGGTGGAGGAGAGCTGGAATTTAGTTTTAGCTTTTAGCCATATTTCCCATGTGTGTCTCATCGCTCCCAGTTCAAATGTAGGCACCATGTCAGTCCCTCTATCACCACACCAAAGATAAGCTGGCAGAGAAGGCGTTCTGGAATATTGAGATTCAATTGCTAGCCAATGTAGCTGGTCTGGGTCTGAGTTCCACATGACCGCCTGTCTTAATTGGGCTGCTTGGTAATATTTTGAGACATCTGGGACTCCCAAGACTCCTCTCGCTCTGGGCGACAAAAGAACTGATCTTGCTACTCTGGGTTTCTTACCCTGCCAAATAAAGTGAAATATGTTGTTTTGAATATTTTTTAGTTCAGAACCAGGGATATGGACCGGGAGCATCTGAAAAAAATATAATAATCTGGGGAGTACATTCATTTTCACTGAAATCATTCTCCCGATCCATGAGATCTGGTATCCTTCCCATTTACCCAGATCTTTTTTAATTTTCCTAAAGAGGGTTGGGTAGTTATTTTGATAGAGGGAATGGTAGATCCTTGATACATGTACTCCCAAGTATTTGATGTATGAAGGGCTCCATCTATAATTGAAGTTTAGTTTCAGTAATTGCATCTCTGGGGAGGGCAAATGTAACAGTAATTTTTACTTATTTAGCATTTTAACAAAAAGCAGGAGAACAGAACCTCTTGACAATAAAATGCTGATGCTATTGACCTTTCTTGGAGGCGAGGGGGGGTGGTGGGGTGAGGGTGGGGGGATGGGGGGTGGGGTGAGGGGGGGTGGGGTGAGGGGGCTGGGGTGAGGGGGAAAGGGGTGGGTAGGCAAAAGTAGGGGAGGGAGGGGGGAAGGGGAAAGGAGGGGGGAGGGGTGGTGGGGAGGGGGGTGGGTAGGGGAAAGGAGGGGGGAGGGGGGGTGGGCACATATTGATCAAGGTATTTAGTGTGCTTTAAACCCAGGCATCTGTTTGAGACTGGTGTACCTTGCATGGTTATGTATCCGACTAACATTTTCAACAACAAACAGGAGGACAGGACCTCTTGACGGGAAAATGCTGAGGCTGTTGATTTTTCTCGGAGGCGGAGAAGGGGAAATGAGGGGAGGGAGGGGGTGGGGAGGGGTGTGTGGGGATGGAGGTAGAGTATGGGGGGGTATGGGGATGGGGTAGAGGGGGTGGGGGTGTGGGGATGGGGTAGAGTGGGGGGGGGGATGGGGGTTAGGGTGGGGGGTAGGATGGGGGTACAGTGGGGGGTGTGGGATGGGGGTAGAGTGGGTGGGTTGGGGGGCAACATATACCTTAGTTTGAAACATTCTAACCATTTGATAACAGCATTTTTAACTTATTTAGCATTTTCAACAAAAGGCAGAAAGACAGAACCTTCTGACAGTGAAATGCTGAGGCTAGGTTCGGCGCTGTGAAACTACACAGTTTTGAGCAAAAATAACATTGTGAACTTGTGTTGTTAACCTGGACAGGTAGTGGGGTAGCTGGATAGGCATATATATTCAAACTTAACTTGGGTGGGGAAGGGGGGGATGGCTGTAAACCATTAACATATTGACAATCCCATATTTACAAAGAGTGTTTGTCCGTTGTTGACTTTCACCGAGACCCAGAAATACCTCCTGGGTATCATCCCGATATCAACCCGGAGGCCGCTGCGGGCGGAAGGAGCATTGTGACAGGGTAAATAAAAGCCACCAGCTATATGCCTGGCATACATATGTTTAGTCTGCAGTGCAGCAGTGATGAGGTTAACTTCAGCTGGGAAGCTCATGGCAATTAGTTTAATCCCAGCTGCCTAATCAAGGTGTGTTAGAAACCCCAGGATGTGCACACATGCAGGCTAGCTGGACAGGAGTGAGTTACTGAAAAGATTACTGATACAAGGTCTGTTTGCAAAGTACATGGTTTATCAAATGTCTGTCTCCTGCATACAAAAGAGTAGCTGCCTTATTTTTGCTCTGTCTACTAAAGAGAACCTTATTTTTGCTTTATCTGCTAAAGCGAACCTTATTTTTGCTCTGTCTGCTAAAGAGAAACTATTTTGCTCTGTCTGCTAAAATGAAGCTATTTTTCTTTTGTTTACTGATGAGAAGTTTTTTGTTTTTGGTGTGCTGTATGTTTTAAGGCTAAAATAAATAAGCCTTATCCAAAGAACCCGCCTGTGTAGTTGCATGTACTCTGCAACATATGGTGTCAGAAGTGCCGGGATTTTCAAAAGGCTCCTGCAGTTAAAGGGCCACACACACACAAGGATGAGAAAAATGGAAGAAATTTTTTAAGAGTTTCTGTGCGAGCAGACCAGACAGCAGGGACAGTTAATGCAGGAGCAGACCAAAAAGCAGGGACTGTTAATGCAGGAGCAGGCCCAACTACAAGCAGAGAGAGATGAAAGACTATTGCAGCAGCAAACCCAGCTCCTAGCCTAGCAGCAGGCAGCACAGGAGGAGCGGATGGCCAAGCTGCTGACCCAATTCCAGGGGTCTGCCAGTCCAGAACTTGCAAACAAACCCCCGATACTCCTGAGGAAAATGGCTCCAAACGAGGATCCAAAGGCTTTTTTACTGACATTTCAAAGGGTTGCCAAAGCTCAGGGCTTGGCTGCAGATCGCTGGGCAACTGCTATGGCCCCGCTCCTCATAGGAGAAGCCCAGGCCTCATATCAGGGCCTCCCTGCAGATCGGGCAATGGACTACAAACAAGTGAAAGCCATCATACTGGATCGCTTAGGTCTAACCCCAGAGACCTACCGACAGCAGTTCTGGAACATGATGTACACCGCTAAGATGAGACCCCGGGTCCTCGCTCAGCAGTTATTGGACTTGTGTACGCCCTGGATACAACCCGAGGAGTGCACTAAGGAGGCAATTCTTGAGCAGGTGGTTTTAGAACAATTCTTACAAATAATACCCCCTTCCGCACGCTCGTGGATAAAATGCCACGCGGCTCAAACCCTAGCTTTGGCGGTCCGACTTGTGGAGAAATTACTTGGGGCTGAGGTACAGGCGAGTGTCCTGGACCCAACGGATCTGACTCCACCGGCACCTGCGGATGCCCAAAGAGGATGGTCGGATCAACGGGGAACCTATGGCCCGTCCACGCGCAACCGCCAAGTCCAACGGAAGGAGCAGTCGTTCCAGCAAGGGCGGAGTCCAAATGCTGGTCCCCGCCAAGACCCTCATCTCCTTCCTGATGTCGGCTCGTCGCAAAATGAGAGGAACTTCCGAGGACGTCGCCCACAAGACCCACCAGATCACTGGTATCCAGTATCCGGTCCAGCGGAGCGCTATCCACGGCCCCCTCCTGCGAGGGAACCCTCTCCATGTTCCGCCTGCAGAGAACAAGGCCACCAGCATGTGGACTGTCCACAGATGGATTGTTCCTTCAGCAGGACCATTGCCTCGGCCTTCACTGGAGAAAATACAAGCCATGGCTACTTCCAGCCCAGGTTGGGGGAAAAAACGTCCAGGCCCTTGTAGATCCGGGCTCGGGGAAAACTCTGGTCTTACAGGAACTGTTACCACCTAACGTGTGTTCTTTTGACTCCCCATGGAGTATAGAATGTACTGTATACACTGCGATGTAAAACGGTATCCGACGGCCAAAATCCGGCTACAGGTAAAAGGTCAGGAGGCCTACCTCAAAGTAGGAGTCGCTCCTTGGCTCCCTGCCCCCCGTTGTGCTCGGCCGGGACTGGCCTTTCTTTTCTGACCTAATGGCTCCAGTCTCTCACGAGGAGCCTCATTCTATGGCTCAGGAGAACCCTGGCAAACTGTTCCCCTTCTCGGCAGACCTTTTTCCCAGTTGACACCGGGTTCAAAAATCTCATAAGCAAAGACGCTGTGACAAACAGGACTGGTTGCAGAAATCTGGGTCTCAAGGTGACCATTCTAGTAGCCAGAGGTCACAAGTGATGGCTGGGGATGGCCAGAGGGAGGGGGATATGGGCCCTTGAGAGTTACCAGAAATGTACCTCCATGACTTTCGCTAGAGGCAAAGGGAAGACCCAGTCCTTGCTAGACAGTATGACACGGTGTTGAAAATTGATGAGCAGATATTAAATGCACAGGGGGTGATAGTGTTCCCCCATTTTGAATTATCAAATGATATCCTATATAGGGTGAAGAGGCAGACATAAACAGGGGAGGTCACCAGACAGATTTTGGTTCCCAAGGCATTTGTTAAATCTGTGTTCACTCTAGCCCACACTGTCCCATGGGGTGGTCACCTGGGCAGGGATAAAACATTGGACCATATTTCGTCCCGATTCTATTGGCCAGGGATGCATAGTGATATTGCTAAGTTATGTGCGGCATGTCCGGAGTGCCAGCTAACTAGTCCGAAGAGACAAGAACCAGCCCCTTTGGTTCCTCTACCCTTGGTGTCAGTTCCCTTTGAGAGGATTGGGATAGACTTGGTAGGACCTCTATAACCTTCTGCGAAAGGACACAGGTTTATTCTTGTAATAGTTGACTATGCAACAAGGTATCCTGAGGCGTTCCGCCTGAGAACAGCAACGGCCAAGCAAGTAGCTAACAAGTTGTTGGAGCTGTTCTCACGGGTTGGACTTCCCCAGGTTATGTTGACAGACCAAGGTACAAATTTTATGGCTAAACTGATGCAGGATGTCTTAAAATTACTAGAGGTCAAGTCTGTTCAGACATCGGTCTACCATCCACAGACTGACGGATTGGTGGAAAGATTTAACCGAACTCTAAAAGGGATGCTGAGGATATTTGTAGATTCAGAGAAGAGAGTCTGGGATGAACTTCTCCTTTTTCTGTTGTTTGCAGTGCGGGAAGTTCCCCAGGCCTCCACGGGATTCTCTCCATTTGAACTGCTGTATGTCCGCCAACCCCGGGGTATCCTAGACCTCCTAAAGTAGTCCTGGGAGGGACAGCGGTCCCCTTCTAAGAATACCCTGCACAATGTACTAGACCTTAGGAGGAGCCTAGATGTGGTCGGCCATTTTGCTAGGGAGAATCTTAGATCAGCCCAGGACAGTCAGGAGAGACATTACAATCAGAATGCTCGCATGAGAGTGTTTCACCCGGGAGACCAGGTGATGTAATTATTACCCAGTTGAGAGAGTAAACTCATGGCCAAATGGCAGGGCCCATTTGAAGTACTCCGCCGCACGGGTGATGTGGATTACAAGATCGCTCAACCAGGGTCAAGGAAGGGTAAACAAATTTACCATGTGAACTTGCTGAAACCCTGGAAGATGCAGCGGTCTCTATTCATCCACCCGGTGGAGGAGGAAACGGACTTGGGTCCTCAGCCCCCACGGGAGAATATCGTGGGTGATGATAAAATCCCAATGGGTAAACAGTTGTCCTCTGAACAAAAAGTGGACTTGTAAGCAATAATTACACAATTCCATGATGTTTTTTCTGATGTACCAGGGCAAACTAACTTAATTTCACATGCGATCGAGACAGCACCTGGGGAAAAAGTACGTTCCCGTCCTTATAGGTTGCCTGAAAGTAATAGGGCCCTGGAAGAGAAGGAGGTACAAGAAATGTTACACTTAGGAGTGATTGAGGAATCATGCAGTGAGTTATGTCCCTAAATCCACTAGCTATGGTCCCTAAACCCGATAGGAAGGTAAGATTTTGTGTGGACCTCCGAAAGGTCAATGCGGTATCCAAGTTTGACGCATATCCGATGCCAAGGGTGGACGAATTAATTGATGCCCTTGGTAACGCGGAATATAAATCCACACTGGACTTAACAAAAGGATACTGTCAAAATACCCTTAGAGGAAAAGTCCAAGTGCAAAACAGCCTTTGCCACTCCCATGGGTTGATACCAGTTTTTGACAATGCCATTTGGACTGCATGGAGCCCCAGCCACATTTCAGAGACTCATGGATAAGGTGCTGAGACCCCATAGGACTTATGCCACACCTACCTAGATGACATTGTCATTTATAGTAAACACTGGCGGGCCCATCTAAATAGGCTGAAAGCGGTCCTCAAATCTCTAAGAGAGGCAGGGCTTACAGCCAACCCTAAGAAATGTGCCTTGGGTAAGGCGGAAACCAAATACTTAGGGTATGCAGTGGGAGGTGGAAAAGTAAGGCCACTAGCCAACAAGGTAGTTGCCCTGAAAAAAGTTCCGACCCCCCAAACAAAAACGCAGGTACACTCTCTGCTGGGTTTAGCAGGATACTACCAGTGGTTTATCCCCATCTACTCGGAAGTGGCAGCCCCTTTAACGGACCTCACAAAAAAGTGTGCCCCTACACAAGTGGTATGGTCAAGGGAGTGTCAGAGAGCCTTTGAGGACATAAAAATGTGTCTATCAGAGGGTCCCGTCCTTAGAAGCCCAGACTTCAACAGGCCTTTTGTAGTGCAAACGGATGCATCAGAGATAGGGCTAGGGGCAGTGTTGTCACAACAGTTTGAGGGAGTTGAACACCCTATCCTTTTCCTGAGTAGGAAATTGTTCCCGAGGGAAAAAAATTACTCAGTGATTGAGAAGGAGTGCCTTGCAGTAATGTGGGCAATCAATGCTTTAAGGCATTACCTGGCAGGAGTCCATTTTACTCTGGTGATGGACCATGCTCCACTGAAGTGGTTAAATATTATGAAAGATTCCAATGCTAGGTTAACTAGGTGGTATATGGCCCTCCAACCCTTCTCATTTGAGATTCAGCACAGGCCGGTAAAAGAGAACGCAAATGCTGATTTCTTTTCTAGAGAAGGGGTGGGTGGTCGGGCTTCAGCCGTGCGTAGCCCCAGCCACACACTAACAGAGGAGGAATGTGACAGGGTAAATAAAAGCCACCAACTATATGCCTGGCAGACATATGTTTAGTCTGCAGTGCAGCAGTGATGAGGTTAACTTCTGCTGGGAAGCTCACGGCAATTAGTTGAATCCCAGCTGCCTAATCAAGGTGTGTTAAAAACACCAGGATGTGCACACATGCAGGCTAGCTGGACAGGAGACAGGAGTGAGTTACTGAAGAGACTACTGATACAAGGTCTGTTTGTAAAGTATATGGTTTATGAAATGTCTGTCTCCTGCATACAAAAGAGTAGCTGCCTTATTTTTGCTCTGTCTACTAAAGAGAACCTTATTTTTGCTTTGTCTGCTAAAGAGAACCTTATTTTTGCTCTGTCTGCTAAAGAGAAACTATTTTGCTCTGTCTGCTAAAAAGAAGCTATTTTTCTTTTGTTTACTAATGAGTAGTTATTTGTTTTTGGCGTGCTGTACTGTATGTTTTAAGGCTAAAATAAATAAGTCTTATCCAAAGAACCCACCTGTGTAGTTGCATGCACTCTGCAACAGGCATCCAAAAGGCAACAGCCCCAAAATATCAAAGGGAGAAAGGGGGGGGGGGGCAGTACCCACAGCCAAAGCTTTTCTACTATGAAACTGGTAACACCACCTCCCTCCACCCCCACCCCACCCTGGCAACCTGTTGGGCCCTCCATCCATAGCAGACGAAGGGATCCATAACAAATTTACAAGTGAGGAACTCTGGGCTGCAACCATCTGTCGGCCCCAACACACAGAGCTTCAGGTGAACAGGCATATCTGTGGTTCTCCGGGAAATATGAGGGGCAACTGACCACCGCGACTTTCTCCTGTGATGGTGGGGCCGCTGGTAGCTCTGTGAAATCGGCAGTTGGGGGATCTCCAAAGTACTCTGAAAGGAGCCCAGCATTTTTTTGAGAGTCAGATGACTGTTATTCTCTGAGTTCCAAGAGTCGTCACAGGTGTCCCCTGGGAAGATGGTGTGGGCTTCTGGCGATGGGAGATCCTTTCTCGTCTTCATCTGTTCTCTTCATCTGGGGCAATATCTTTGGGGCTTCGTATTGTGAGATATTTACCTCCATAGCTCGCAGTCAGCTTGAATGGAAGGCCCCAGCGGTATTTAATTTCATTCTCGCGTAAGAAGGAGGTTATAGGCTTCATTTCTCTTCTGCGGTTCACCGTTATTCTTGAGAGATCGTTGAAGATCTGAAGTTGTTCGTTTGAAAAGTTAGGGAGTCCTTTCCTCGGCAGGCCACAAATATTTTTTCTTTTATTGTATAGCTATACATCCTAACTATGACATCCTGCCTGCGGTTGGGATCTTCTGAACGGGGGCCTAGAGCCGTGTGGGCACTATCCATTTCCAGGTCCCTGGTCTCAATCGGGCCGCAGATTGAATTTAATAGCTCAGCCAAGTAAGATCAGAAGTTACCAGGGAGAACCGCCTCTGGTATATTACGAATATGCAGGTTCTGGCGTCGATCCCGGTTCTCCTGGTCCTCCAATCCATCTTTTAAATGAGAGATTTCTTCTCCTAGCCTCCGGATTTCTTCATCAGCCTCAGACTGGCATTGTAGGGACTCCTCTTGTCTGCCTTCCAGGCTTGTCGTTCTTTCTGTGAGGCCTGATATTTCCTGCTTGAGTTCCAGGACCGCTGTCTTAATATCAGCCTGGAGGGATTCGTGTAATTTTGCATGTAATTTTGCATGCATGGATGCCATGAGATCCTCTAGGTATGCTCACGTGATGGGTTCCTCCGTCGGGATGGTTTCTTTAGGCCATGCTCCCTTGCCTTGTGCAGTATGTGAGCCTCGTGCTCCGGCGCCATCTTGGTTTTCTGCCGGGATTTCAGGGCTTTTCTGCGGCAGGGAGAAATACTTCGTAACCGCTGGTTCGCGGGTTTCTTAAGTTGTTTGGACATTCTCTTGTTATTGCCCTTGCAAAGGGTCCACATCAAGTAGGGGAAATTTGAGTGGAAGAGCTCGAATTGATTAAATTATTCTGGTGAGTCTGCAGAACTCCTCGACTACATCACCATGTCGGATGGCGTCACCGGAAACCCCCGCTTTATGGTTTATTTAATCCTTTATTGCCGTCCGTGTACGGAACTCAGCCTTCACGCTTGTCTCCGCTCAGCCACTGCGCGTGCGCCTGTATAGCTGTTTTTAAATGCTTATGATTTTGGATGTTACTTGCTATACTGTTAGGGTTCAGTAGCACCTTAACTAAGGTCAAGCTGTTTTTTTTTGTTTTTGTACTTCTTTGCTTTTCTGGGGACACTGTGCCTTTAAGACCAGCTGGCGGTGGCCATCTTGGATCCGGCTGGAACACAGGCTGGAACACAGGCTGGAACGCACAGAGCAGGGCAGCTTCGATTCAGGTGGCAGCCCTGTCTTGTTCCCCCTCCACGAAGGGGGTGCAGGAGGGCGCAGCGGGGGTGCAGGAATATATATAATATAATATTCTTTATTTAATTATTCGTTACCCCTTTTCCCTTGTGTATCTAATACAGTATGGTATTTATATTTTGAGTGCTTATGTTTCTTGACAGACTTTATTATTTATTTGTTGCAATCTTTTGTATGATGAGGTATCTTACCTCCTGGGCAGCCCTTAACAGCCTGTGCACAGCTCCAGGGCTCCCTACATTGCCAGGCAAGAGGCAGATCTATGTGCTCAGTTTTCTCAGAAGCTCTGCCGGTTCTCAGTGGTGTGAGGGGTAAGTGTATGCGACCTGTGGCTCTTCTGTAGGTCTGAGTGTCCTTCCAGCTGTCTCCGGTCTGCCTTGCCTAAATACTCAATACTTTGAAAGGTTCTTCTTGTTTTTAAGCAAGCGCAGCGGCCATTTTAGATTTTTGGCAGCCTGCCAGGGAAGCCGCAGAGGATCTTTGTTTTTTCTCTGGGCTTAACTTTGTCTGGTTTGCAGCCCGTATGTAGCCCAGCACGTTTAAAGGGGGTCTTCCCCCAGTAGTATATTAAATCCTGGGGGAAAATATCTGTTTTTTGGACCCCTTTCACACTTTATTGGGGATCTTTAGGACGGAGCTCCTTTGCCACACGTCTTCCCTGCTTCATGTCTTCTCCGGTCCCTGTATTTTATAACTTTTAACCATTTATTTTTCCAAAGGTGTCCATAAGCAGTAGTTATTGTCAAAATCGCTGTGTAATCTAGAATGGTTTGCCAGGAAGTGGTGAATTGGGAGTCGCCTCTCGTTTTTGGGTGTGTTCTGGGCATAGGGTTAACTACAGGGGATACATAGTTGCAAAAGCAGTTACATAAGTGAACAGGGTATACATTATATACAAGGCATTTCAAACTTTTAGCAGAATAGTTACAGTGGAGTGTTTGGGTGAAAACCAAATTGGAATTGGCTAGGGAAATTTGTCTTGGTAAAGTAATTGCTTAGTTGGGAGTGAACACATTTTTTTCCATGACTGTGGATAGTATTGGGAGAAGAGAGATTGGCCTATAGTTTGACAGTGGTTTTTTTTTTGTCCCCACTGCTGAAGATTGCGACAACTCTGACAGTTTTCCAGGTCTTAGGGATATGGCCTACAGACAGGATAGAGTTAACTATGGAAGCAATTTGTTTGGCAATGGCTGGGGCACCAAGTCTTAGGAACAAATTAAGGACTATGTTATTGGTAATAAAACAATTAGTAAGTATTGTATGCAACTAATATATTTTTTATATATCCCAGATGGAAAGGCCCATTTCAAATATTACTCACCACCAATACAGCAATTAAAGTGGCAGAGGTCTCTTACTGGATCCACGTGGCGCATAAAGCTCATCCCAGCTCCAACCAAGTCACCCAAAGCACAGCCACTTCAAGTTAACGTTTTGAAAGGTAAGAATAAACACCTTGACCATTTAACCTACGGGGGAAATACGACTCCAGGCCGACGCCCGGTCTTAATCAGAACATTCATTTTCACTTTTTTCTTTCAAGGACTCAATATTTTTATTTTAGAATGTGTTTAAGTTGGAATTTAGGATGTATGTACAATTGGGCCTTGGTGGGTGGATTGGTTCCCTGGAAGTGCGACGTGAATGCTCTTGTATGTGTTTTGGCAGTACTCATAACTCTCTATGTATGTGTCATGTGCAGCAAAACTTTGATCCAAAAGTGTGTTGTACCCTCACCGAAAGGAGGCGGTCACCCAGGGGCGTGTGTCAGCCACAAGGAAAAGATCACAAGTCAGCCATTTTGACCATCGCAGACATTTTGTCTGTTCTGATATTCTGAGTGAATGATGTATATGATGCATGGAGGAGTGATGATCATGCATTCGCTTCCACAGATACCAACCCCCTTCAATTCTCAGTAATAGAATGTTGTGCTGATTCTCAAAATATATGACTATAGAAATAGATGCCATTTCCTTTATCTAGCAACTGCATACCCAAAGCCGAAGAATGTTTTCTGTGTATTCGGGAAAACCACAAGGTGTGATATCAATAAAAAATATATAGAGTAAAGGTCGCTTGCATAATTTTTTTTTTTAGCATTATGTGTATAATTTCTTGATTTTCCTATTTTTTAAGCCAGCCCCTTTAAGGGAAAAGCCCTTTAAAGTCCACTAGGAACAACAATCAATGTATGGGTCAAGTGCCTCCACCAACCAATGAAACCTGTGTAAAAATGTATTTTCAGGTAGCTAACAATTTACAGGAAGGATGTGGCCTTAATTTTACAGTTTTCCACTTCATCATTAAACCAAGAACAGATTCAGATTAGGCTTATGGCCTTACAAAACAGAATTGCTTTAGACTATGTTTAAGCTTCAAAGGGAGGGGTATGTGCCCTAATTAAAGAACAATGCTGTGTTTTCATTCAAGATCAGAGTGGCAATGTACAGCATGAACTAGACGAAATACAATAGATTCAAAAGAGACTTAGAAAGGGAGGTGATACAGGATAGGATCCTTTTGGGCTAGGTGAATGGCTTGGATCACTAGGAGCAAAACTTTTGAATGCTTTGCTGTGTGTGTTAATGTTACTTGTTGACATATATGTGTGTTTTACAAGGGTATGATCCACAAATGTGCTACCCCCTCACCTTCTTCAGACCTGATCCCATTGTTTGCAGATCCAAGCTATAGCAGTCCCTTGAAGAAAGAAGATGCCAAGTACAGTGTTCTAACTCTGGAAGATAGTTTGGCCGCAGCGCTATGCAAGACTATGACAGTGAAGGGCACAGCCCTCTTCCCCTGAGTTATATCAATGAGCATTATCTGATGATGGAGAACCCCACAATACAACATGTGTCTCTGGACTAACATCATGTCGATAATTCTCAAAATAAATGTTTTAAGAATAAAGAGGAGGGACCGACAAAGTTGAGAAAAAAGTACATTAAGGGGGGGGGGGGGTCTGACGTAAACAGCACTAGGATCTAAGCAGCCATTTTTTTCAGCATCCATCTTAGGTGCCTGATCTTGTCATCCATTTTGTCTATTGTCTGCATAAAAAGTTGGAATGAAAATGAGTTTTAAAAGGAACATTTTCTTTTACTTTCTTTTGCTCCAAAGTATTTTTTTGTGACAATAAGCCTTCAGCTAACCACAAACCTTGGGGAGAAGATAACAGCCACTTCTCACATTAAGGGGCGGATTTCATGGTCAAATACACCCTTCCCTCAAACCAGCGTATATAGGGAAAGGTTACGAGCTTGCATAATAATTTTGTAGCTGTAGCTATGTTTTACATTTATGTTATTAAATCAATGTTCTCATATTCATATTTGTTTATCTTATATGCATATGTAAAGACGCACAAGCCACCTCATAAAGGGGGCGTGGGCTTTAGTATTATGGTATAAATATGCCTTGTAGGCCATATTTCAGCAGGAGAGCTTTTGTTTTTAAGCTTTTCCCCTGTGTGGGTGCACCCATACGCAATAAACTCATTTGTCATTTTGGAATGTAACCCTCAGATTCTATTTTTTATTCACGCTTTTCATGTGTGTTACTAGTATACATTTTGGTACTTTCTGGTATATTTAATCAGCCTACTGTGGTCCTGGTGTTGCTATGAATAATATTAATAAATAATAACTTTTGTTCATATAGCACTTTCTCCCAATGATACTCAAAGCGCTTCACGATTATAGTACTGCTGCGGCCGCCTTTATCCTCCTACTTGCCCGGATAAATGCGGGGGTTTTCTCCGTTTCTTCCGGAGTTTCCCGCGCTGCGGCCGCGTCATCAGATAAGCGCTAATGGCGCTTATCATTGAAAGCGCCCGCGGCGCGGGAAACCTGACGAAAAAAAGCCGCGCACCTCCGCCTTTTTAAAATTCCCGCTGTGGCGGCCGCAGGAGGATAAAGGCGGCCGCCACTGTATAGTGCGCAGTACGTTGCCTTGTACAGTACATAGGATTTTAACAGACATGTTATTTCTGTGGGGGATTTACATTTTTACATTTGCATCTTGATAATGGCATAAAGACTATTTCTTTCAGTGAACAGAAGGGGTGAGACCTATTTTGTCATGTAATCAGTCGCTGTTGTTTCTAAGAACTTAACGCTGCAGACCAATCAATATTCCACATGTGTTTTTTTTTTTAATACATCAGTTCTGTACTATGAGAAAATACATGTAGCACTTTCTTAAACCAACTCTGAATTACATTTTTTATGTATTATAATGTAACAAGCATTTGTTGTGTCTATAGCAACCATTTACAAAGTCACTTCCCTTTCCTCTTCTGAAACAGGCACACCCCTTTTTGAGCCCTGCCCTCTCTCTAGCGGTTCACCAATTGTATCTAGTAACTGCCTAGTCACATGATCTGCCCCACAGAACATGGCATCTTTGGTCCTCTTCTGCTGCACTGCCAGCCATCTAGTGAACCCCTTAGTCGAATCTTTGCCGATCAATCATAGGAGAGCGGAACGATCAGCAGCTTTACTAATTACTTATCATTGTTTGGACTGTATTGATGCACATATTAAAGGGAAAAAATAAAAATAATTTAAAAACCGGCAGCTTGTACTGCTGCTTTAAATATGGGATTGGAACATTGCATTGCTGAGGAAATACAGTATGCAGAGAGACTCCAGTTTAAAACAATAAATGCAAAAATGTGTCCCGTACATACATTATATCCTCAGTGTCCTGCTTGAATCCCCTGTTTGTTTTTTTGATCTACTGTATGAGACTACCTTTTGATGCATTATCCCTTGTATTTGGACTGATATTGTAATTATTTCATGTAGTTTGTTTGTTTTAAAATAATTATTTAAGTTTATTGTATCCATACACAAGCAGTGTGCTTTGTTGTCATTGTGGTATAATGTATAGCAGATTCCAACATGGGCTGGCGATCAGATGTAGTGGGTCTTTGTGACGGTGAGGGGGTAACCAGGCCAGAATCTGAAATACTATAAAAAAGCCAGCAGCCAATCTGGTCCTCAGATTCTAAGCGCCAAGACAGCAGCGGCAAATTCGAAACCACCAAAAGATGCTCTGGGAGAAATAGCAGCGACCGTCTTCAGAAATTTCAGGTCAAGAAATTTTCTAATTCCCAACTTTCGGGGGCAAATGCTCAGAATAGAATGTAGCGGTCACGGCTAGAACTACACGCCAAAAGAGTACCAGGACGTTTGGTACTATCTCCCGGTCAAGGGATTTTGGCATCTCCGGAGCAGATACAGCGGTGGCGTCTGGAACTACCTGCCGATTGGAGTTTTAGGACTTTCTGGGCTAAGTCCCGGTCAATCTAAAGACTTTGTTTTATGGACTATTTCAACTAGGAAAGTTTAGTTTTGTAGCCCAGACCCCTAGTAAGTGTGTTTTCTCCTGTATTTTGTAATCCACTGTGTGTACGTCTGTTTCAATGGAATAAATGACCATTTGTTTTACTTCTTGGTTTTGCTCAGTGATATAATCCCTGTATAAAGGTGAACAATTCCTGGTCTTCCGTGACAGGCATAGTGTTAACACTTCGTTTTTAAAGCAGCAATACTACTTTCCAACTTTTTTTCCCTTTATTATTTTCATATGTAAAGCATGTGACAATGATTCATTCTACATTCTTATCCAAGCTGGCAATCGTTTCGTGCTCCCGTTATAAATCTGTCAAAATCCTGATTGTGTGAATAACATAATGGCTGCTTCAGTCAGTGTAACTCAGCAGCTACACTGTACCCTTATATTATTAAGGTAACATTATGTACTTGTTACAGTTTACAGCTAAAACTGCTGGGAACAATTGCAACAAATTATTCACAACAGGAAACTGTTGCAAAGATCTTGCACTGCTTCGGAAGGTGGGCTACAACCTGCTATAGAAATCAAATGATGCTTTAAACTAATGTAAAATGGCATTAAATTAAACAATACAAATAAACAGTCACTATGATCTAATACTAAAGAACTGATTTAATTTAATTTTTTTTTATAAGATTTCACATTTTTTTGCTGCTATAGTATGATGTTTCTTATAGGATAGTGACTGTTTCTTTTATGGTTTGGGGATTATGTTTCTGTTTTTACTATATTGATGGGTGATCCCAAGGTTCTGATTGAGGAATTATGTCATGATGACCTCCTGAGGGACGGGTCACATATTTTGGAGGGAGTTTGTTCCTTTTTGTGCCCTTACATTTTGGATGTTTGTGTATTATGTTTTCTGTGATGGAGAAGGTGTTCTAAATACGCTGATACATTGAAAACGTAATTTAAAAAATATATATTTTTGTAAAGTCTGGGGTGCCTTCCTCTCCTGTGGTATTGCCAGTTGCAGTTGCTGCAGGGACTGAGTACCCACCTTATTTTTGTCTTTAGGTGTGCAATATACATTACTGGATGCTTGGAAGAATGAGGCAGCGAGCCTTTTTTCTGACCCTCTGGTGACAACTACAGTACTATTACTGGTACCCCTCCTGATGACGTTAAGAAATATTTTGCTCAACTAGATAAGACTTTATCACTACAGACGAGAATCTGGTGGGAGATAGCAAGCTTAGAAAATTATGTTACCACTAAGCTTGTTCCAATAGGTTTACGTGTTTACCTCCCCCCCTCCCATCAGATACAAGATGAATCTTTCCTGAAAGAATGGGAAAATGTTTTGTTGAATTGTTCCAGCAATCTCATGAAATTACTAATTAAATATGAGAATGAGAAACTGGACAAGATCAAGGTTGAAATGAATCTTCTTTTATCCGAACTAGACACCTGGTAGGATAACCTAGACTTTATAGGTCTAGAGACCCAACTTAAAGGCCGCATAGATAAATTGACAGCAGAGGTCAAAGAAAGGAAAGTAAAGAAATTAGCTCGCGACACCCTAGATTTCAAGGAGAATAAAATCTTTAGATAAAAAATCAATCTATTATCTCGCCATAAAACTAAGTCACAAATGAGAGGGATCGACTCCTCAACTGATTGGGACACCTGAGCAAGTGACAGCGAACCTGGTCCCTAACAACTGACAATAGGGGTTATACCAACATAGACAATAGTCTATTACCCCTACCCACCAGAAACCCCAATATTCCATTTTTAGAAGACCCTGGCCCAAACCCAGGGCCAGAAAGACAAGGAGAGGGGGCGGGTGGATAATCTAAGGCACCGGGCAGTCTGGGGTTACAAGGAGCCCAATACGAGACCATTCAAGAGGGTCGGGGTCGGGCTCGACGCAGATAATTAACCTCTCAAGGAAAATACTTAGTGCGTCCCATCTATCAGTGCTATCTAAAGGTTTAACTTTTTGCCCAACTAATAATATGAATCAATTCAAGACCATTAAGGATCTAAACCTTTTCTCGCGGAAATTATCTCTGCATAAATTTTTCAGGCGGAGGCAGCTGGCAGCTAGCCTCAACACACCTAGTGAGGATTTTAATGTTAGGGATCATGCCCTTCTGGGCATTTTGCAGGATCTTGAGGAAGAAAATACGAGACCACCTGGTGAGGGTCCTTTTACCACCTTAAGGAATCGATCCAAATTTACTCCCTCCATTAGTATCAGTAGTAATATTGATGTATTCACACAATTTGTAACACGCGACCTCAAAACTCTGGAACAAACAAGATTAAAAAACAAGATGGATTATAATCTTAGTTTTGATGAATACCAGGCACTTAAAGATCTGGAAACCGATAATAGTATTACTATTAAACCCTCTGATAATGGGGGCAATACAGTTATACTTAACACAACTATGTATGCCATTGAATGTTTGAGACTTCTATCTGATAGGTCCTGTTATGTTACTCTTGACAATGATCCCACTAAACAATTTCTATCAGAACTCTCACTTATCCTGGAAGAGGGTAAAGACAATAAGGTTATCTCTAAAGAAGAATCTGAATTTATCTACATCAAAAACCCCACTATAGCGACCTTCTATCAACTACCTAAGGTCCATAAATGTAAATTCCCCCCCCCCCCCACCCCAGGCAGACCAATCGTCTCTGGGGTGGAAAACCTTACGTCTCATGCTAGTATGTATTTGGATTCCTTCCTCCGCCCTTTTGTGGGCACTTTACCATCATATTTGAAGGATACAAAGGCAGCTCTAGCATGATTGGAGTGAATAACCATTGAGCCTAATACCCTCTTAGTAGGGATTGATGTGGAGAGCCTCTATACCAGTATTCCTCATGAATATGGTATAGGGGTGGTTGCCCATTTTCTTCAAGCAAGGAATATCCACGCCAAGAACCATAATGATTTTGTTCTGTGGCTACTAAGATTTGTTCTTACTAAAAACTTATTTTTGTTTGACAAAGTGGTATACCATCAGATCCAGGGCACAGCCATGGGCACCACGTGCGCTCCCACCTACACCAATTTATATCTAGACTGGTGGGAGGAAGCCGGGGTGTTCACGGATACTAACGTCAAATACACCGATCATATTGATCTTTGGATTAGATTTATTGATGACATGCTGTTGCTCTGGACAGGCACTGAGGAGTTATTACAAAGTTTCATTGATACCTTAAATACTAACTTGTTTAACCTCACACTTACTTTTGAGGTTCATAGGTCAAAAATCAACTTTCTCGACATTACAATTCATAGGCAAACTGATGGTAAACTTACTATGACAATTTATCGTAAACCTACATCAACTAATAACCTTCTGATGGCAGACAGCCATCATCCATCCCACATGATTAACAGCATTGCCATGGGGCAATTTTTGCGTCTGGGACGTAATTGCTCGGAACTCAGTGAGTTTAAAATACAAGCTAAGAACATGATGGACAGATTCATCGAAAGGGGATATCGAAAGAAAATTTTGAAACGGGCCTTCCATCAAGCCCTGAATACCCCAAGACCATCACTTCTCATTGATAAAATCATAACCGACAAAGCAGACTCAGATACAGTATGCTTCATAGGCACATACAGTAGTCAATGGGCTTCATTGCGCCACATTTTTGATAAACATTGGCATGTGTTGCTAGAAGATCATGATTTATCCCAGGTATTAAAATCTACACCTACGATGGTATGTCGCCGGGCTAGAAGCATAAAAGATAGGGTAGTCCATAGCCATTACCAGACTCACAGCAAGGACATGGATGGGACATAAGCCTCATGGGACCTATACATGTGGTCGCTGTAAAGCTTGTGCATTTATTAAGGTAGGAAAGGAATTTAAGGATTCAGAAGATATCACTTGCACAACTAACTCCTTCATAAATTGTCTTATGACTGGGGTGGTGTAACTTATAATTTGTAAATGTGGGCTCCAGTACGTAGGCGAAACCCATAGAGCCTTTAAAATACGTATACTTGAGCATTTGGGCTCAGTTCGTAAGCTACAGGATACTCCTGTGGCGAGACACGTCAACAATATGCATAAAGGGGACATAACTACCCTACGGTTTATGGGTATTGCACATGTCCCTTGGGGCCCCCGATATGGCAATTGGGACCGGAAGTTATTGCAGTGTGAGTGCAAATGGATTCATACCTTAAATACGTTATCTCCTCATAGGCACAATGAGGGCTTTATGTTTTCATCATTTCTTTGAATTTATTTTTACGATGATATTTGGGATTAGTGGGATTCTGGTATACAGCTTGACTTTAAAATCTAGAAGGGTTCGTTTTGACTTATTAAAGGCGGATCCGAGAGTGTAGCACATTCCTACACAATTATACCTTTCCCACTGACCCTTTGTAATAGCGCATTTATTTATTTTTCTATTAATTTACTATATCCATACAAATATTTTTAATTTTTTGTTTCATTTATTGTATTTCATTCATTATATATATATATGTGAATCCAAGTGCTACTCACATCTGCTATTTATTGCAATACCCAAGATTCATTACATTGTTGCCTTCCATTTATTGGCTTGTCTCCATACACTGAGCATTTCTGGCCAGCTTTATTTTCACTCATGCTGGCTAGTGTGTTGGTGCTGTTTATTTTTGCTACATAATAGCAGCATGTTACGCTCTGTATATTTATGTATTGGAGAGTATACTCCTCCCCTCTACAAATCACAGCGCAACCAATGGTCGCTGCGGGACCAATGGGGTTAGCCCTCCGGGTATTTAATTACCACACTCCCACTTGGCATAACACCCCCTCCCCCTGAGAAGAAGCGCGTTGATCGCGCGAAATGATCATCCGGTCTAGTGACGTCACTACATTGACGGCCACATGGGACGCGACGGAACATACATGCAGCTCCCTCTATCTTGAGATACACGGAAGAACGTTGCATACACAGGACTCCTACTATATTGCTGTTCCTGCAGCATTATATACCAGGTTGTACATTTCCTGCTTCATTGCGGGCTACCCATATCGTATACAGCCGGTTTAACCCATTAACATCTATGTGATATTTGTTTAGCTCACTATACACTTAGCTTACTGTATCCACTTTATACCATCATGATAGTGGTTACTATTTCAGGTGTGACATATTAATGTTTTTCCTGGGTATGCTTTATTTTCAGCACTGTGGGACTATCCTGTGTTTTAATGCTGTCACTCTGCATTATGTTATGGTGAGGCGATTTAGCTGGGTTAGTATACTTTGGACACTGTCTCCTTATATTTCTATGGGGCCTTGAGCATAGGTTCAAACTAGCACCTATATTCACCTAACATTTTCCGTTTCGCTCACAAGGGGATCTTTTTAGATTTTTGCAATTTAGTTGTCATTTTATGCATTTCGTCATATTTTAGTGTATAATAAAATTGTATATTATTCTGTTGTGCTATAGTTTTGGTAGTGTGGGTATTTCCCATTTGGTCCTTTATATTTTCAAACTAGTGGTACAAGTTATTAAACTGGTACTTTATGTATATTATATTAAGTAATGAGTGCAATACATAGGGACTTCTAGTGACCCCTTCTGGTCACTTATCTGTGTTTGATGGGTGATCCCAAGGTTCTTATTGGGGAATGATGTCATGATGACCTCCTGAGGGACGGGTCACATATTTTGGAGGGAGTTTGTTCCTTTTTGTGCCCTTACATTTTGGATGTTTGTGTATTATGTTTTCTGTGATGGAGAAGATGTTCTAAATACGCTGATACATTGAAAACGTAATTTAAAAATATATATATATTTTTGTAAAGTCTGGAGTGCCTTCCTCTCCCGTGGTATTGCCAGTTGCAGTTGCTGCAGGGACTGAGTACCCACCTTATTTTTGTCTTTAGGTGTGCAATATACATTACTGGATACACAGTTACACATCAAAACCCAAACATCAAGTTTACATAATAATTACAGAATACTGTACATGAAGCTATGAGAATCAGGACAATGTCAAACTACAATCATAATAAAAGTGTTTTTTATTTTTGTACAGAGAAACAATCAGATGTTATACAGTGGATCTTAGGGGATTTAAAGTTCAATGAGTATGTAGTTACAGATAGGGAAATTAGACTATATTAAAAAAGCATTTATAAAAACAAAGTAAAGAAGCAAAGTGAAGCAAATAAATAATTTTCCTCTTGCACCTGTAAGCGTCAATTGTATCAAGCACTATTATCCACATATAATGGGGGATTACGATTTGGGGGGTAGTAAACAGGAGTTATGGAGGATTTACAGGACTCACAGATTTAGATGTATTACTGTACATGTTCTGCTTCTCCCCCCGCCCCCCCCCCCCTTCAATCTGCATAAAAAACATTTCTGTTACTGTATATGTAGTTTGTGCGTCAGTCTATAGCTAATTATTAAATAATAGAGATATAGTTCAGCATCATTATACGGTATACAGCAAGTAAACCCCCATAGCTTCAGCAATAACAGTCAGTCAGAAAGCCTGCAAAATAGCTAACATCAATGTTGGAAGAAGGCCTTCTATGATTTGGTGAAGATCGGTATAAACACGACATAAACGTTTGCTATAAAATACAAACAAAATATGTTTATTTGAGAAGTACCTACTGTAAATATAATAAAGCCAGTGTATTACATTTCTAAATTTAAATTATTGAATTAATTAAAGGAAATTTGATCTAATATGTTACCCTTAATTGTGGTTTGGTTGAGAAACTTGGTCTAGGGGCCATATCCACAAAGCAGCCTTGTGCCATAACGTACCTTTTCTTCACTCGGAAAACACCTCACAGACCATGAATGGCTGCAAGGTGTCTTCCAGCACCGGATGGTGTCTTATGGCAGAACATGGCTTACTAAATATGAAGATATATATATCGTTTTAATATAAATGCAGTATAAATATACTATGTTTTTTTTTTTTTTAATGAATACATTAGTGTATATTCCAAATTACAGCCTTATATTCTCCATTACTCAACTGGCAACAAAAATGCTATGCCTAACACTGCAATTTTTTTAAGACTTCAATGAATAAAGTTGTTAGAAGTGAAGTATCAACACAAAGAACCTGTTTTGAAACCTTGCATTATTTTTTTTTAGAGTTCTTTACATTTGACACAGATTGCTGGCTGGGAAAGTTTGTCAGTTCAAATGTTTATGACGCCAATAAAAGGGGACACAATGATACACCCAGACAAGGAATGCACCCAATGATATGTGAATTATGGACTTCCTCTGTATCTCCTCCTGGGGAAATATCGGAGCAAAGATCATGATACATTGCTGCATACAAGCATTAGATACAATTACACTATTTGCCTCTCTCCAAAATTGTCTTCATTCATCACCTAGACATTTTGAAAACAACATTGTTATACCAATGTTTAAGAATTTGCATACAGTAGCATACTGTATTGCTGCAGTGTTTTTCCTCTACTATGGCAATTACTGTACATATCACCTTACTTTGAATTCTAATCTAACTATAGTGAACCCCTTAACAAATAATTTTTTCGGTTGTTCTGAGGCTTCAGGAGAATTATATAACACTTGGGAGCAAATATACAACCCAATAACCCAGAACTTGAGGCCAAGATAGCAAATACTTCCACAACTACCATGGATGTCCCTTTAGCACTGAGATAGGTGGGAATAAAGAATACCCCAACACTGAAGAAAACCAACATACTAAAAGTGATAAATTTTGCTTCATTAAATGTGTCAGGTAATTTTCTGGCAAGGAAAGCAACAATGAAACTTATACAAGCCAAGATGCACAAGTATCCAAGTATGGAATAAAAAGCCATAGCTGAACCTTCATTGCACTCGGCTATGATTTTTCCAGTTTCTGACTGCATGTTATAGTATGGGAATGGAGGAGAAATAACCAGCCACAGAATACAGATAAGTACTTGAATGGTTGAACAGAACAGGACAATATACTTGGGAACTTTAGCCCCCACCCACTTTTGTACATTTCTCCCTGGTTTGGTAGAATTGAAAGCTATCACAACAGTCAGTGTTTTGGCCAAAAGGGAGGATACTGAGATTGAGAAAGTGATCCCAAAAATTGCTTGCCGTAGGAAACAGGTCAACTGCTCTGGACGTCCAATAAAGATCAAACAACAGAGAAAAGAGAACACGAGTGAAGTCAATAGGAGGAAGCTGAGATCCCTGTTGTTAGCTTTGACAATTGGAGTACTCTGATACTTAATAAATATTCCCAAAACACCAGCAGAAATAAAAGAGAAGCAAACTGCTATAAAAGTCAGGACAATGCCAACTGGGTCTTTGTAGGACAGGAATGTTACAACTTTTGGGATGCAAACTGTGTTCTGTTCATTAGGCCATTGGTCTTCTGGACATTTTACGCACACATCCTTATCTGGAAAATGAAAGCATCAATATAAAACGTGACATTGTTTTTCAATAAATTGTTCTCTCTTTCTCTGTCAACACTCTCCATTTACTACAAAAGTCAGAAAGCCCAATGCTACACCCAATGTGACAAAATATTGGTAAACCCCGTTATAACGCGCCTCGTTATACCGTGATTCGGTTATAACGCGGTTTTCCCGTGGCTCCCGTTTAAAAAAAAAAAAAAAAATTAATTTTTTTTTTGCACACACTGCACACACTGCACACACTGCACACACTGCACACACACTGCTCATTGCTCACACTGCACACACTGCTCACACTGACACACACTGCACACACACTGCTCATTGCTCACACGGCACACACTGACACACTGACACACTGCTCACACTGCACACACACTGCTCACACTGCACACACACTGCTCACACTGACACACACTGCTCATTGCTCACACTGCACACACTGATACACTGCTCATTGCTCACACTGCACACACACTGCACACTGCTCACACTGCACATACTGACACACTGCTCATTGCTCACACTGCACACACAGCACACTGCACACACACTGCTCACACTGACACACACTGACACACACTGCACACACACTGCTCATTGTGCACACTGCTCATTGTGCACACTGCACACACTGACACACTGCTCATTGCTCACACTACACACACTGAACACTGCACACTGCACACACACTGCTCATTGCTCACACTGCACACACTGACACACTGCTCATTGCTCACACTGCACACACTGCACACACACTGCTCATTGCTCACACTGCACACACTGCTCATTGCTCACACTGCACACACTGCTCACACTGACACACACTGCACACACACTGCTCATTGCTCACACTGCACACACTGACACACTGCTCACACTGACACACTGCTCATTGCTCACACTGCACACACTGACACACTGCTCATTGCTCAGACTGCACACACTGCTCATTGCTCACACTGCACACTGCACACATACTGCTCACACTGACACACAGTGTACACTGCACACACACTGCTCATTGCTCACACTGCACACACTGACACACTGCTCATTGCTCACACTGCACACACTGACACACTGCTCATTGCTCACACTGCACACTGCACACACACTGCTCACACTGCTCACACTGACACACTGCACACACTTTCACACACTTACAGACACTTATGCACACTCACAGACACTTACACACACTTACACACACTTATGCACACTCACAGACACTTACACACACTTACGCACACTCACAGACACTTACACACACTTTCACACACACACACACACACACACACTTACACACACTTACACACACTCACACACACCAGCACCCGCTCCCGCCCCCCCCCCTCCTCCTGCACAGGCAGCGGGGACAACGGTGGGGAGAAGGTGAAGCGGGGACCGGAGGGGCATCCCCCCTCCCATCTCCTGTCACGCGGTGACAGGGGGAAGCCGGGACCGGAGGGGCATCCCCCCTCCTGTCACGCCGTTTAAAAAAAAAAAAAAAAATTAAAAATTTTTTTGCACACACTGCACACACTGCACACACTGCACACACTGCACACACTGCACACACTGCACACACTGCACACACACTGCTCATTGCTCACACTGCACACACTGCTCATTGCTCACACTGCACACACTGACACACTGCTCATTGCTCACACTGCACACACTGCACACTGCACACACACTGCTCACACTGACACACTGCACACACTTTCACACACTTACAGACACTTACACACACTTACACACACTTATGCACACTCACAGACACTTACACACACTTACACACACTTACAGACACTTATGCACACTCACAGACACTTACACACACTTACACACACTTACGCACACTCACAGATACTTACACACACTTTCACACACACACACACACACTTACACACACTCACACACTCACACACACCAGCACCAACACCCGCTCCTGCCCCCCCCCCCCCCCTCCTCCTGCACAGGCAGCGGAGACAACGGTGGGGAGAAGGTGAAGCGGGGACCGGAGGGGCATCCCCCCTCCCATCTCCTGTCACGCGGTGACAGGGGGAAGCCGGGACCGGAGGGGCATCCCCCCTCCCATCTCCTGTCACGCCGTTTAAAAAAAAAAAATTAAATTTTTTTTTGCACACACTGCACACACTGCACACACTCTGCTCATTGCTCACACTGCACACACTGCTCACACTGACACACAATGCACACACACTGCTCATTGCTCACACTGCACACACTGACACACTGACACACTGCTCACACTGCACACACACTGCTCACACTGCACACACACTGCTCACACTGACACACACTGCTCATTGCTCACACTGCACACACTGATACACTGCTCATTGCTCACACTGCACACACTGCACACTGCACACACACTGCACACTGCTCACACTGCACATACCGACACACTGCTCATTGCTCACACTGCACACACAGCACACTGCACACACACTGCTCACACTGACACACACTGCACACACTGACACACACTGCACACACACTGCTCATTGCGCACACTGCACACACTGACACACTGCTCATTGCTCACACTACACACACTACACAAACTGAACACTGCACACACACTGCTCATTGCTCACACTGCACACACTGACACACTGTTCATTGCTCACACTGCACACACTGCACACACACTGCTCATTGCTCACACTGCACACACTGCTCATTGCTCACACTGCACACACACTGCACACACACTGCTCATTGCTCACACTGCACACACTGACACACTGCTCACACTGACACACTGCTCATTGCTCACACTGCACACACTGACACACTGCTCATTGCTCAGACTGCACACACTGACACACTGCTCATTGCTCACACTGCACACACTGCACACTGCACACATACTGCTCACACTGACACACAGTGTACACTGCACACACACTGCTCATTGCTCACACTGCACACACTGACACACTGCTCATTGCTCACACTGCACACACTGACACACTGCTCATTGCTCACACTGCACACACTGCACACTGCACACACACTTACAGACACTTACACACACTTATGCACACTCACAGACACTTACACACACTTACACACACTTACGCACACTCACAGACACTCACAGACACTTACACACACTTTCACACACACACACTTACACACACTCACACACTCACACACACCAGCACCAACACCCGCTCCCACCCCCCCCCCCCCTCCTCCTGCACAGGCAGCGGGGACAACGGTGGGGAGAAGGTGAAGCGGGGACCGGAGGGGCATCCCCCCTCCCATCTCCTGTCACGCGGTGACAGGGGGAAGCCGGGACCGGAGGGGCATCCCCCCTCCCATCTCCTGTCACGCGGTGACAGGGGGAAGCCGGGACCGGAGGGGCATCCCCCCTCCCATCTCCTGTCACGCGGTGACAGGGGGAAGCCGGGACCGGAGGGGCATCCCCCCTCCCATCTCCTGTCACGCGGTGACAGGGGGAAGCCGGGACCGGAGGGGCATCCCCCCTCCCATCTCCTGTCACGCGGTGACAGGGGGAAGCCGGGACCGGAGGGGCATCCCCCCTCCCATCTCCTGTCACGCGGTGACAGGGGGAAGCCGGGACCGGAGGGGCATCCCCCCTCCCATCTCCTGTCACGCGGTGACAGGGGGAAGCCGGGACCGGAGGGGCATCCACGCTCCCATCTCCTGTCACGCGGTGACAGGGGGAAGCCGGGACCGGAGGGGCATCCACGCTCCCATCTCCTGTCACGCGGTGACAGGGGGAAGCCGGGACCGGAGGGGCATCCCCCCTCCCATCTCCTGTCACGCGGTGACAGGGGGAAGCCGGGACCGGAGGGGCATCCCCCCTCCCATCTCCTGTCACGCGGTGACAGGGGGAAGCCGGGACCGGAGGGGCATCCCCCCTCCCATCTCCTGTCACGCGGTGACAGGGGGAAGCCGGGACCGGAGGGGCATCCCCCCTCCCATCTCCTGTCACGCGGTGACAGGGGGAAGCCGGGACCGGAGGGGCATCCCCCCTCCCATCTCCTGTCACGCGGTGACAGGGGGAAGCCGGGACCGGAGGGGCATCCCCCCTCCCATCTCCTGTCACGCGGTGACAGGGTGAAGCCGGGACCGGAGGGGCATCCCCCCTCCCATCTCCTGTCACGCGGTGACAGGGTGAAGCCGGGACCGGAGGGGCATCCCCCCTCCCATCTCCTGTCACGCGGTGACAGGGGGAAGCCGGGACCGGAGGGGCATCCCCCCTCCCATCTCCTGTCACGCGGTGACAGGGTGAAGCCGGGACCGGAGGGGCATCCCCCCTCCCATCTCCTGTCACGCGGTGACAGGGTGAAGCCGGGACCGGAGGGGCATCCACGCTCCCATCTCCAGTCACGCGGTGACAGGGGGAAGCCGGGACCGGAGGGGCATCCCCCCTCCCATCTCCTGTCACGCGGTGACAGGGGGAAGCGGGGACCGGAGGGGCATCCCCCCTCCCATCTCCTGTCACGCGGTGACAGGGTGAAGCCGGGACCGGAGGGGCATCCACGCTCCCATCTCCAGTCACGCGGTGACAGGGGGAAGCCGGGACCGGAGGGGCATCCCCCCTCCCATCTCCTGTCACGCGGTGACAGGGGGAAGCCGGGACCGGAGGGGCATCCCCCCTCCCATCTCCTGTCACGCGGTGACAGGGTGAAGCCGGGACCGGAGGGGCATCCCCCCTCCCATCTCCTGTCACGCGGTGACAGGGTGAAGCCGGGACCGGAGGGGCATCCCCCCTCCCATCTCCTGTCACGCGGTGACAGGGGGAAGCCGGGACCGGAGGGGCATCCCCCCTCCCATCTCCTGTCACGCGGTGACAGGGGGAAGCCGGGACCGGAGGGGCATCCCCCCTCCCATCTCCTGTCACGCGGTGACAGGGGGAAGCCGGGACCGGAGGGGCATCCCCCCTCCCATCTCCTGTCACGCGGTGACAGGGTGAAGCCGGGACCGGAGGGGCATCCCCCCTCCCATCTCCTGTCACGCGGTGACAGGGGGAAGCCGGGACCGGAGGGGCATCCCCCCTCCCATCTCCTGTCACGCGGTGACAGGGGGAAGCCGGGACCGGAGGGGCATCCCCCCTCCCATCTCCTGTCACGCGGTGACAGGGTGAAGCCGGGACCGGAGGGGCATCCCCCCTCCCATCTCCTGTCACGCGGTGACAGGGGGAAGCCGGGACCGGAGGGGCATCCCCCCTCCCATCTCCTGTCACGCGGTGACAGGGGGAAGCCGGGACCGGAGGGGCATCCCCCCTCCCATCTCCTGTCACGCGGTGACAGGGTGAAGCCGGGACCGGAGGGGCATCCCCCCTCCCATCTCCTGTCACGCGGTGACAGGGGGAAGCCGGGACCGGAGGGGCATCCCCCCTCCCATCTCCTGTCACGCGGTGACAGGGGGAAGCCGGGACCGGAGGGGCATCCCCCCTCCCATCTCCTGTCACGCGGTGACAGGGGGAAGCCGGGACCGGAGGGGCATCCCCGCTCCCATCTCCTGTCACGCGGTGACAGGGTGAAGCCGGGACCGGAGGGGCATCCCCCCTCCCATCTCCTGTCACGCGGGGTGAATATGCGCTGATGCGGCGGGCATTTTTTTTCCGCGACCCCGTTACTAATGCGGTGGTCTCGGGGTGGACCCCGAGGACCGCGTTATAATGGGGTATACCTGTGTATAGTAAATAGTATATAGTTAAATACTTAAATAATAATATTATTCTCATATGTAAGGGTCATCCCTCCATTTACTAGTAATTTAAAAAAATTCTGTGTATTTATAGTGCAAAAATGATCCAGAGATTGGCAAGGAAGAACTTTTATATAAATTGCATTACGTCCGTCTGTAGATTTAGAGACCGCATAGAATGAAAGTGCTGAACATGTTGCAGGGAAGAGGGTGGAAATACAGAGCAATGCAGGCAAGGAAGGGACATACTAGGGATGTTTCTATATGCAATGGAAAAATAAGAGCATATACCCCATCATGTATAAGCTATATCTTAATATATCTCCAATAATATACTGGTTGTGTTTATGCTGGTTTTCATCTCTGTCCCTGCTTTAAAGGGGCAATCCCTCCTATGACCAATGTGCACTAATGAAAGTGACATGTTTAAGGGGCTAAATACCTATAGGTAACTGGTGCCTTTTAAGTACAAGAAACAGATACCAATAGGTATTTTTAAATACGTTTGTAAATGTGGTGAGTAGAGATTTGGGAAGGGTCCTCTAGATCATAGGTGCTCAACTTGTGTCCTCAAGACCCCCAAAGGTCAGGTTTTAGGGTGTCCCTGCTTCAGCATAGGTGGATCAATCAATGGAATTGAGCCACCTATGGTGAAGCTGGGATATTTTTAAACCTGACCTGTTGGGGGTCTTGAGGACTGGAGTTGAGACTCCTGCACTAAATTTCCTCTATATAGTTCATGTTTTCATATGTCCCTGTGTGTAACCTCCTTTCTCCCCTTTTATAAAATATAAATGTTTGATAAGGACAGGGCATGCATGATAAGGCTGCTGAAAATACTTGATTAACCACCACTCCCTTTTAATAAATAAATAAACAAGTAATTTATTAACTTCTAAAGAAACAAAAACAGCCAAGTCTTTGCTCGCTCCACTTCTATAAGGAAGGCAATGACATTATTAATTCCTTATAAAATGTTGTTTTTCTGTCACTTATTAGAGATTGCTGCTATACGGCTTGTAGGCTAGATCAGGGATGTGCGCAAAATGGGGGGAGTGCCCCCCAAATTTTCCAGGGGGGGGTGCAGTGGTTACATAGGCCCCCCGCTATTCCCAAAGGCATTTAAATTTCATGTCGGGGGACCGAGCAAGGCCTCTTTAAATGCCGTTACCATTGCTTTGGCTGATGTGTCGCCATGGAAACGCGGCATCATATGACCCCGCGTTGTCATTTGACACCGGAGCCAAGGTAAGGGGGGCATGAGGAGGTGGGGAGAGCAGGCAAGGGCGCAGACTGAAAAGTTTGCACACCCCTTGGCTAGATGACCCACATTGCAGTTTAATGGAAAGAGATGGGTGAAAGTGTAAAAATTAGAGTTGCAAATTCTTGATGGTTTTTGAACAACATTTGATGTGCAACCGGATTTGGGGCAAATGCTCTTGAAACTGCCATTGTATTCCCTTTGCACAAATAGAGAGAGTCCTATTTTACTAAAGTTCCAAACTAGATACTGTATATCCCCTCAAACCAACTTTCCAACAAGCCTGGGATATATGCTAATATGAATCATTACAATATACTTTTGCATATCCTATTAGCATAAACCAAGCTATATCGGGTGTGCTCTCCACGTATGTTGTTTGAATGGATATATATATATATATATATACACACAGTGGTTGACAAATCACCAAAAAATCTACTCGCCACACAAAAAAATCTACTCGCCACCTAGTACCAAACGTGTGCTGCTTGGGCCAATATTTACTCGCCCGGGGGTTAAATCCACTCGCCCGGGGCGAGCAAATGTATAGGTTTGTCGAACACTGTTATATATATATATATCGACTTTGGACTCTATTTCACTCTACTTTTCTGAAAAATGGCAATGTTTAACAAAATAGGGAAGTTCCATTTTTAGGGACTTCAGAGAAAAGGTTCCACATTTCTAGTCCGCTCAATGCTTATTGTTTTGTGATTTCTCAATTAATTTTCTTGCAAATATTGCAAATATTGCAAAATAACCACATCAACGTATTTGCTATATTTTGATTAAATTACTATCATGATTATTCACAGATACAGATGGGAGAATCTGTCCCAGTTTAGTTCTCAAACATTTCTGTGACCTTTTTAAGAAATACAATCAATAAAGAAAAATTAAACAAAGGCTATTGGGTAATTTGTACTGTAGGATCAAAAATGTTTGGTTCTTAATTTTTGCATTTGAATATTGACAATATTCTCCAGTACCTCTCAAATGTGTCAATGTTTTGATAAAATATTATAACTGCGTATTTTTTAATAATTTTTATATTTTTCTAAGATACTTATATTTGAAATATTCGTCAACTGTGAATGTCCAAAATCAACAATTTTCATGAAGTTTAACAAAGGTTTGACTAAATAAAAATATCTTAAAAGGCAGAATTAGTTTGACATTTACATTGATCAGCAAAATGAGTGCAAATTTCTAGCCACAATTTAGGACTCACCTGTCTGGTTGGAAATTTCTCCCTCAGGACATGTTAAACAATCATAGCAGCAAGCTGGTTGTCCCTCCCGGACAGACTTCCTATAACCAGGCTGGCAGCTCTCACTGCACACAGACCGTGGGGTCTAGTTATAAAAAGAAAACTGTTGTACAATGACATTGAGTATATCAAGTATTTTGTATGATGAAAACATTCCTAATTACATCAGCTTCTGAAAGCCCTAAATGGATTGAGAATGGTAATATCACTTAACCAACTAATACATATAGCTCATGTAGCCCTCTTTCTTATGCCCTAGAGTGACTACTGGTACTGTACACACCTGTTGGCTCAAGGAGATCTGGGCCTCCGCTAGCTGGGAGCCTGGGGTAATAGTTATAGTACTGGCAGCGCCTCCACTTACCCAGGATCCCCAATGAGTAAGATTCCCCTGGGCAAGAACAATAGCAACACACATCAGATTGTAACTGTTTACTAATAAGTATTGATAGAACCTTATCTTATAGGCAAAGCAATAACACACATCAAACAGTATCCTTAATCACTACTTGCAATCAATATAACACCTGTGGCTTGGCCACTCTCATAAGGAGTAATGTCACTGTCCCGTCACCGCATGCCCCCACACCGTGTCCATAATACTACTGATATGTATATAGGCTCAGTCCTTTGGTCACTCCACCTAGTGTCCCCAAAGAGTGTTCCCTAAGGCGGGATCAGCACCTGTTGACCGGTGTTGGTGCACTTAGTAAATACCTTCCGGTCACTGGGGTGACCGGCAACAACTTCACAAAGGGTCCACTGATCCAGCGCAGTCTCTCACGAGTAGTGGATGATGCACAGCAGCCTGGGCCCAGACGACTGTCACCAACCGCAGCTCCGCGACACTGTGTCCCTATCTGTCTATGCAGTAAGGTTAGGTGTCGCTAACAATATAGGGCGTCCCTGCACCACCACAAGCTAGAGTTACTCAGGGAATACACTGGGGCCTGAGGGGGAATCTGCCTACGCAGGTGGGTCACTGACCCCCTGCACACACACTACTTCTCCCCTTGCTCCTCCGGTGCCCTCTGGCTAGCGTGGTCTCTCCCCCATGCTTCCCTTTCCAGCCTCCCGCAATCCCTGCACTCCTATTCGCTCCCTGGCATAAGGTGACTTCGTGGAGGCTCCTGGGAGTTGTAGTTTACTTGCTAAGCCTCTTGTGATTGGCTGGCCCTTCGCGCGCTTTGAACTGCGTATGCGCGAACTCTCTCTGCTGCTGACTATTGCGCAACAACATGGCGGCGCCCTGTAATGCCGGGACGCTGTGGAACCTTCCCAACACTCCCTCTGGAGACACCTTGCAGCGAAGGTAGAAGCAAACTGGGACATCCCTACATTCTCCCCCTCGTAGAATCCAATGGCCCCGCTTGGGAACGTAACTATACAGAATCTACACAATAAAAATGCATACTTGCGAAATACATCTTTCCACTGTATACTCTACATGAGGTTATACATTTCACTGAACATTCCAATTACAGATCTCACTTTATGGCGAGCCCACTACTGAGCCTCATAACGGGGTGCCCAAATTGATCATATGCAATCCTCATGGGAGGTTGACCAATTCTTTGGCTTCTGCTCAGGGGCTCTTCTGTTACTCCCTCTGGAGAGTAACAATTCTCGCTTGGCAGTTCAAATTCTGCCCTTGAGGGGCTCAATGCTTCTACACAGTCTCTTTGGGGCACAAAGCATGGGCTCTGTGGATCTAGTGGCTGGCTCATTGGAGTCAGCGTATCTGTCGTTGGACCAAGGGGCCCTTTACCCGTAGCTCCTTCGGGAGATGCCACCGCGGTCGGAAGGCCCCTTTGAGAGGTTCCTTCCATAGGATCCTCAGAGGTGGCATTTACTACAGTCTCTGGGCCATCCTCTGTACTATCAGAGTCACCATCGAGTGAAACAGTGGACACTTCAAATTCGTTATCCCCTACATGAGGTATGGGGAGGAGATGGTTTCTATGCTATACCTTTACCCAGTTATCAGAGTATTTGATGCGGTATACCGGGAGGCCAGGCATCTGTGTTCTGTGATCTGTGTGTAAATTATTTATTAATAAAACAAGAAATAACCGAGGGGGATCCAACCCCACCTCAGTACTTTCTTCTCGTTGCTATTGCCACACTATACGTCCTGACGCTGGAAGGGAAGTTGGTACGCGACCAAGACGAGATGCCGGAATTACAGTGGAACCACAACATACCACAGATTGCCGGAGGACCACACTGCGAGGGGCGCAGCCTATCGAGTTTCCAGGTCATCGTCCAAAGTCTGGAGCTGCGGAGTGACTTCCGGATTACCACGGAGCCCGAGCTTGTCTCACACAATGCTTTTACCAAACGGATGTTTGTGAGTTTGTTATTTTTATCTTGTCCAGGAAATGAAATTGTTAAACTGAATTTACACAAAAGCGGGCGCTTTCTCTTCTTTTTTTTGTTTAGATATCTATCGAGGAGGTGGTTGTTTCCACGAAGAGAGCTTCCAGGACTCCAGAGGACGCCCGAATTGGATCCTTTTATGATTTAGTTATAACATAGCTATTAGAGCTAGGTTTCTGGACTTTTATTGTGTTTAGGCATAGTGTTTATTATTATTTTATTACAGCTACTTTTTAGTAATTGCACTGTTATTAATTCTGGCCACTAATTCTCACTACCACTATCATCTATCTCTATCCACACCAAATGGCTATATCAGCTATATTATTTATTGGTTATACCAGGGGAGCACAAACTTTTGCAGCTCGCCCCCTGCCTTCCCTGCGCTGGTGCTCGTGCCCCCCCAACACCCCTCTTTACCTTGATGCAGCATCACGTGACCTGCAGCGGCATTTGACGAGGGTGACGTCACATGACCCCGCGGCATAATTTGACACCGCGTTGCCATGGACACGAGCGACGCCGGCAGAGTCAAGGTAAATAATAGCATTGCAGAGGCCTCACGCGATCCCCCGGCATTTAATTTTAATGCCTCGGGGAAGTGCGCGGGGCCTCTGCAACTGACCGCCCCCCCCCCCCCCCGAAAAATCTCCCGCCCCCCACTATGCGCACCTCTGGGTTATACTATATATATATATATATATATATATATATATATATATATATATACAAATATGTGTGTGTGTATAAAACAGACTATATATATATACATACCATATATATATATATATATATATATATATATATATATATATATATATATATATATATATATATATATATATATATATATATATATATATATATATATATATAAAAAAACATACTATATGTGTGTATATATATAGTGCAGGCACACATAAAACGTTTTATCCAACTTTTTCATTTATCATTTGTAGAGAAAATGAACAATGCCGCCAGAAGTGCTATTTTTCAAAATGTAGCATCTCTACTAATTAGTGTAAAATGATACTTCATATAAAGCAGGTTATGGGACACAGTATTAAAAAAAGGGCAGAGGATCCAAAATGGCCCCAGAGCCCTCATAATGGCCGCCGGGCATCCGGAGTTTGCAGGGATTAGCTTTCTCCGCCCCTCCCCCTCACCACGAGGCAGCGTGGAGTTGCGCGCGCAGCAGCGGGGTGGGGGGGGGTGAGCAGGAGGGCGGGCTATTTAAACCCGCAGCGCGAGGGAGAAGGCACTAATCCTGTTTTATCTTTCTCCCTGCAGGTACCTGTGAGCGCGACCGCAGCATGGATCCCAGCAGCACGAGGCCGACCAGCAGCATCCAGGCTCCTGCACCCGATAGCAGGACATCCCGTCCGGCGGCCCCACGGAGGCAGTGGCCCGAAGAGGAAACACAGCAGCAGCCGCAGCCCTCTCCCAGCCGGAGAAGGAAGCAGGCTGCCAGGCAGGCCAGCCCTGCCCCCCAGCCTCACTCCCAGCCGGAGAAGGAAGCAGGCTGCCCGGCAGGCCAGCCCCGCCCCTAGCCTCACTCCCAGCCGGAGAAGGAAGCAGGCTGCCAGGCAGGCCAGCTCCGCCCCCCAGCCTCACTCCCAGCCCTCTCCCAGCCGGAGAAGGAAGCAGGCTGCCCGGCAGGCCAGCCCCGCCCCCAGCCTCACTCCCAGCCCTCTCCCAGCCGGAGAAGGAAGCAGGCTGCCAGGCAGGCCAGCCCCGCCCCCCAGCCTCACTCCCAGCCGGAGAAGGAAGCAGGCTGCCTGGCAGGCCAGCTCCGCCCCCCAGCCTCACTCCCAGCCCTCTCCCAGCCGGAGAAGGAAGCAGGCTGCCAGGCAGGCCAGCCCCGCCCCCCAGCCTCACTCCCAGCCCTCTCCCAGCCGGAGAGGAAGAGAAGCAGCCCGGCAGGCCAGCCCCGCCCCCCAGCCTCACTCCCAGCCCTCTCCCAGCTCCTCTCCCAGCCGGAGAGGAAGAGAAGCAGCCCGGCAGGCCAGCCCCGCCCCCCAGCCTCACTCCCAGCCCTCTCCCAGCCGGAGAAGGAAGCAGGCTGCCAGGCAGGCCAGCCCCGCCCCCCAGCCTCACTCCCAGCCCTCTCCCAGCTCCTCTCCCAGCCGGAGAGGAAGAGAAGCAGCCCGGCAGGCCAGCTCCGCCCCCAGCCTCAATCCGGTGCCTGCTCGCAGCACATCCACCAGCACACTGCCGCTCCGGTCCCCGCTCCCCCTGCTGCCATGACCCCTTCCCCTGCTAAAACGGCCCCTCTTCCCCCCCAGCTTCCAACCTCTCTCCCCCTGCAGCTTTGAGTCATGCTCCCCACTGCTGGCCTGCCCCCCCCCCCTCCCACTGCACAGCACATCCATCCCCCTCCTGTAGCCAAGTCCAGCGCCTTTGGGGTGGTGACTCCTGCGGCCTCTAGACCACGACCCCCTTTTACCCCCAAAGGACTTTAACAGGATCCAGGGGGACCTACCTCCCCTGGCCCCATCCGCAGCACATGCCAACCCCGAGGCATGGAGCTCCCTCACCGCCCCGGGCCCGCGTTCTCTCTATACCCCTTTTAACCCCTTAAACCCATAACCATAACCTTAGTAACCTTAACTAGCCTGCATGAGCTCTAACCTGAGCTTCTGTAAGACTTGAACTGCCCCTATAGCACGCTTCCAGTGTGCCTATTCTCTGCCCTCTTCTCTGCCAACCTAGGTGCTCCTAACTCCCCTACCCCCGGTCCCTCTCCAGGCCCCCTCCTTTTATCTTTCTGCCCCTTCTTTCGTGGCTCCTCTAACGCTGTTCTTCCTCCCCTCTTCTCCTCTCTGACCCCCCCTAACTACTGGGCATAGCTGCCTCATTCTTTTCTGGCGGCCCGCTGTCTTTCCCTACCCATCCCGACCCTCTGGCCTGCTAGACCCCCCCTCCGTTCCTTCTGCCATTTTCATTGTGACCGGCGCCTTGCTGGGCTTCTGCATGGGGCTTTCTTCTCCCTGATGACGCCTGTCGGTGCGCGCGCGCCTGCTGATGACGTCAGCCGCCCCAACCAAGATGGCATCTTTCTGTTTGGCTCCGGTAGATGACGACTTCTGGTTTCCGGCGGCCGCCATTTTGGATCGTCTGCTGCCTCGAGGAGGATGGAGCGCGCTCTCTCCTCCCGCCGTTTTACCTCTTCCTGGTTCTGTGCTTCACGCTGGATCTTGAAGAGCGCCATTTTGCCCGCCATCTTCTTTCACCTTCCAGGGCCGGAATCAAAGGTGAGTTTCTTTCTTTTCAGGAGCCGCCGTGAACTGTGCGGATTGAAGGGGGGGTGTTCGAAAATCGTCCGGGGGCTTCCAATGTTCCCTATTCACGGGGCATTACCGCTGCTATGCCTTTCCAGACGGGAAGACTCCATAATGCACAGGCAGGCATTTTTCGTGGGACTTAACTGGCTAACTTATAACTTTGTGTGAGCCATTATTATGGCTGTCATAGTCCTTCACCGCTTGCTCCCCTTGGACTTTGGTGAGCCCGCTCCATTCCGGCTCCAGTGTGTCTGCCTCGTCCGCTGCCCTTACCGGGGCACCCTTCAGGCCCAGTTTAGTTAGGAACTCTGGCCCATCTGCAGGTTCTTTCATCGTGATGGACTTCCCGTTCCGCGCCACCAGCAACCCAAACGGGAAGGTCCATCGGTACCGCACGTTTTGCTCGTGGAGAACCTTAGTAACCGGCAGCAGGCTGCGGCGTCTCATTAGGGTTACAGGGGACAAATCTTGAAAAATGAGCATTTTATTGTTTTCGAATTCGATGAAAGGCAGGGCCCTTGTGTGGCGTAAGGCTGTCTCCCTTGTAGTGTAGAAATGCAGCCGGATAATAATGTCCCGCGGCTGTTCGTTGTGAATTGGTCGGGAGCGGAGGGCCCTATGGCAGCGGTCCATAGCTAGCGCCTCTTTGCTGCAGTCCGGCAGCAGGGATTCCAGCCAGCGGGCAGTATACTCTTCACAGTCTCCTACCTCCTCGGAGACCCCCCTTATTCTGATGTTATTCCGCCTGTCACGGTACTCTGCATCTTCCTGCCACTCTCTTAATTTGTCTATTTCTCTCTGCAAGTCGCCTGTCTTCTTCTCCATTTTTTTCCCTGCTCTGATGGTGAGATCCATTTTAGTCTCCAGCTCATCCGTTCTGGTCCCCAGCTTCACCACGTCTCGCTTGACCTCCTTAATTTCGGCCTGCAGTAGCGATTTTAAATCATTATAGAGTCTTTCAAAATCACAGCGCCGTACTGGGAGAAGGGATTGACTGTTTATTCCTTCCTCATCCCCCTCTTGCTCCGTGTCGGTGTCTGGATTTGAAGCCGGCGCCATTTCTCCTGCTTGCTCCCTCGCGCCCGAGCCTCCAAATTATGCCCTGACATCGTCCAACTTTTGCTTTTTTTGACCCGCTGGCTTTTTCGGGGCCATCCTGATACGGTTATGCAGTGCTGTCTAGCGGTTTTATAAGTATTTTGTGGGTTTTGAGGGTATTTTTAATGCAATCTTTGTTGAGCGCGGGCCAGTGCTATGTACTTATGCTGCCATACCCTGGTCCGTCGCCCATGCTCCTCGTCGCCGCCATCTTTATAGCATCCAAGATGCGACGTGGGCTCTATAAAGATGGCGGCGACACTGGCCTCCGATGCCCCAAACCGGGGCCTGTAACTCGGGAAGCAGGGGGTCTCTGAGGCAGAAATCAATGCGGTTCAGCTCAGAGGACCCCCTGCTCCCGCACACTATTAATAAAAATACATTAAAGCAGCTCCATTACCTTAGCGGCTAACCGCTAAGGCAATGAAGGGGTTAAGGCACAAAAACATGTTTATTGGGGCCAATTGCCCCCAATAAACATAGCAATATACAACACATCCCGCCGCCCCCTAACACATACAGTACAGTAATGGGCAAAATTACTATTATCCATATATGGATAATATTGCATTTGCCCATTTTAAATACATATAAATTACAATGAATAAAGTCAATATATATTACACTTACCTTTTACAGGCACCCACGATGAAGGCCGTCTTCATCCTCATCTTCATCCTGCCCATGCCCCCTCCGATGCTGCAAGACATACACAAGAATAAAAACAGCCAATGTAATGTCCCCTAACCCCTTAATCACCATAGCGGTTATTAACCGCTACAGTCATTAAGGGGATAAACCGCCGGTAATACCCTGCTAACCCCAAAAGGAAGCGGACCTGTGTCTTTGTCTGTGGGGTGGGGACTTCCTTTATGGCGGCCACCTTGCTAGCTAGTGGCCTTACTATCCCTCCCCCAACGGCATAGCCCAAGTACTTTGTAGTGGATTTACCCAGGGCACATTTTTTTGGGATTTGCAGTGAGCCCTGCTTCTCTTAAGGACGTTAGGACTGCCCTTAACCTTTTTATATGAGACTGCCAGTGTCTGCTATAGATGACAATGTCATCCAAGTAGGCCGCGGCATATGCCCTATGGGGTCGTAGTACCTTGTCCATTAACCTTTGGAACGTGGCTGGAGCCCCATGTAACCCAAATGGCATAGTGACGAATTGGTATAAACCGAGAGGGGTGGCGAAGGCAGTTTTGCATTTGGATTCTTCCGCTAGAGGTATCTGCCAATATCCTTTCGTGAGATCTAGCGTGGAGATATACTCTGCTTTACCAAGCGAATCAAGCAATTCATCCACCCTAGGCATTGGATATGCATCAAATCTGGATACAGCATTTACCTTTCGCAGATCCACGCAAAACCTCACCTTCCCATCTGGTTTAGGGACCAACACGATAGAGCTACACCATTCGCTGTGGGACTAATCGTTCACGCCCAATTCCAACATGTCTATTATCTCCCTCTCTACCAGGTCTTTTCGGCCCTCTGGCAATCAATAGGGACGGGACCGTACTTTTACGCCAGGTTCTGTCTCAATCCTATGGGACACTAAATCAGTCTGCCCTGGCAGCTCAGAAAAAACATCTGGGAACTGGTCACATACATCAAGTAGGTCTGACCTTTGTTCCGTTGTTAACTGCTCTCCCATGGGAACCTGATGGTCAGTGTACGTACTACCCTTTGGAAGCTTTGGACCCAAATCCGTCTCTCCTTCCCGAGGGTGAATGAACAGCGATCTCATCGTTTTCCAGGGTTTCAGGAGGTTCACGTGGTAGATTTGTTTACCCTTCCTGGACCCTGGTTTAGAGATCTCATAGTTCACCTCCCCGGTGTGGCGGAGAACTTGGAAAGGACCCTGCCACTTCGCAAGGAGTTTACTCTCTGATGTCGGTAGTAGTAGCATCACTTGGTCCCCAGGTTGGAAGACCATCAAGCGAGCATTTTGGTTGTACTGCCTCTCTTGACGTTCTTGAGCAGATTTGAGGTTTTCCTTCGCAAACCGACCTATCATGTCTATGTGGTTTCTAAGGTCTATGACATACTGAAGGGTATTCTTGGAGGGGGAGGGCTCCTCCTCCCAGGATTTCTTCAGTAGGTCGAGAATACCCCGAGGTTGGCGTCCATATAGGAGCTCAAATGGGGAGAAGCCTGTGGATGATTGGGGAACTTCTCGTACCGCAAACAACAGGAAAGGGAGAAGTTCATCCCAAACTCGCTTTTCAGTGTCCACAAACTTTCTAAGCATAGTTTTTAAAGTACGGTTAAACCTCTCTACCAATCCATCAGTCTGAGGATGGTAGACCGAGGTCCGGACGGATTTTGCCTCCAATAACTTCAGGACATCCTGCATTAACTTTGCCATGAAATTTGTTCCCTGGTCAGTTAACATTACTTGGGGAAGTCCTACCCTAGAAAACAGTTCTAACAGCCGGTGAGCAACCTGTTTAGCAGTGGCTGATCTCAGAGGGAAGGCCTCAGGATACCTGGTGGCATAATCAACAATAAATTTATGTCCCTTCGCAGAGGGTTCTAAAGGTCCGACCAGATCTACCCCAATTCTCTCGAATGGGACGGCTACCAAGGGCAGAGGAACCAAAGGAGCCGGCTTCTGTCCTTTTTGGCTAGTTAACTGGCATTCAGGACATGTCTCACATAGTTTCATGATGTCACCATGTATGCCTGGCCAGTAAAACCGGGACGAGATGCGGTCCGTGGTCTTATCTCTGCCCAAATGACCACCCCATGGGAGAGTATGGGCTAGGGTAAACACTGTTTTAATCAACCCTTTAGGGACTAGCATCTGTCGAATGACCTCCCCTGTTTGTGTAACCTTATTCACACGATATAGTATGTCATTCAACAGTTCAAAATGTGGAAACACTTTTACACCTTGTTCATCTATTATCTTGTTGTTGATCTGTACCACCTTCTCATATTGTCTAGCCAGAGCTGGGTCCTCCCTCTGCCTCTGACGGAAGTCAGGAAGATCCAGGTCTGGCAACACTCCCGTATCTATCTGTTCCCCACCTGGTCATCCCCGGCCATGACCTGCAGTCCTTTGGGCTGACTAATGTTACCAAAAGTCCCAGCCTTTCTTAACCAGTCCTCTTTTTCCGCACGTCTCTGTTTACGTGTCTTTGGGACATGGTGTCTACGGGGGAAAATTTCTGGGGAAAAAGGGAACAAGTCTCCGGGCTTCTCCGCTACCAGAGAAGTAGGCTCCGTAGGAGTAAGGGCCAACAATGTTTCGAGGTACAAGGGCCAGTCTCGGCCAAGTAGAACAGGAGCAGGTAGCCAGGGAGCAACTCCCACTAGTAGGCTAGCCTCTTGATCCTGGATACGCAGTGTAACGTTCGCCGTCGGGTATCTCTTTGTATCCCCATGGATACACTCGATATTCCAAGGAGAGTCATAAGATAGTCTATTGCTTGGAATTAGGCCCTCTAGGATCAGGGTTTTTCCAGAGCCCGAGTCCAGCATGGCGTTTACTTTTGTCCACTCCAGAGATGCTGGGACTAACCACGGATTGTGGTCCCCTCGGAGACAAGCTGTGGCAGGGGTTCTGCCATATGAACAGTCCATCTCCTGAGTCCGCAAACTCGGTCGTCCGTGGAAGCTCTCGACAGGGCTCGGTGTTTGGACCTCTCCGCTGTTGGATGGGGTCCTCCCTTCTGGTTGGTGGGGTTATCCTCTCCACCGGGTGGGTGACAGGAGTCCAGGTTCTCGGGGAATACTGTGGGTGGCGGCCTCCCTTGAGTGATCCAGTGGCCTCGGACCCAGGATGGGCTTCTCTGCGGGAGTTTGTACCAAACATAGGACCTATTCCAAATTTGATAACACTAAAAATGTATCATTCAATACAGAGGCTAGACACATACCACCAAGAGGGCGGGAAGTTGGTGATCTAGAAACTCCTGGAGAGAATAAAGAAATAAAAACTCACAGTACCGAGGACACAGTCAGTCACAAAAGGGAAGAGGCAAATAAACAAAATAGAGACCGGGAGGAAAACTGGCAGAGACACAAGTACTATTCCAAAGATTATCAGGAAAGCCATCATAGAGCCAAGCCACCCGCATACAACTACAGAGCTAGATCACCATTAGAACGTAGAGATAACAGGTATGAGAGAGAACGTAGCAGGGATAGGGATCGTAGATCACCTTATAAATATCATGGGTCAAATCGGGAATATAGAGAGAGACGTTATGAGAGAGAAGAGAGTCAAAGGAGACACTACCGGTCACCCCGTAAACATCATAGGGAACATAGCCAAAGAAGAGAACACAAATCCCCCCATAGGGAACAGAGGACCACATATAGAGAAAGACAGGATAGAGAACAGAGTCATGTGAGAGAGCAAAGATCACCCCGACCACACGCAGGGCATTTTTTAGAACAGGCCCAATCACTCAAAGCACCACCCCTAGTTACTCAGAATCGCTTCCTAGTGTCAGAAAACCAGAAAGAAAAAGAAACCCCAAACACAAAACTCAAAAAAAGGCCCCACGAGGAAAGCGGGGAGGAAGAAGGACACAGAAAAAGAGCAGCGATTTGAACAATATATTTAATCTGAGCAAAAAAGAATTAAATGTAGAAAAATGTAACCTAATTAAAAAGGGGCTGAACTTCGCACCAGTTGCCAAGGCGAACAGTTTCAATCTGTATATAGACGCGCACAAATACATTAGTCAGTTAACCCTTAAAAAATTCTTTATTTCAAAAGATGCACAAACAAGGGAGGTAGTGAACAATAATGCTAACGCGAATATAGAGATGGATGAGTTCAAGCATTCAAACCTAAAAAATAAATCCAAATTCTATCCAAGCTGGGCGAAAGGCCATAACTTAGAAGTCTTCCATCAGAAAATCCAGGAGGACTTTGATAGACTAACCTCTGGTGCTACTAAGATAACTAAGAACAATCTAACCTTGAAAGAAAAAATCGCAAGGACATTAAAGCACCACCAGGTAGACCCATTATCTCTGGGATAGGCTCGCTCACGTCTCGACTGTCGGAGTACATAGATCTATTTCTGCAGCCATACGTTGCGGAGATGCGGTCCTATCTCAGAGACACCACGCAAATTCTAAATATATTAGAACAGATAGATTGGCAAGAAGGCTATAAAATGTGCACCTGCGATGTGACTTCATTATACACGTCCATAAAACATGATGATGGAATTAAAGCCATCGAACGGACGCTAATAAATGATGCCACCGTTCACATAGAACAAAGACGCTTTATTTTAGAAAGTATTAATTTTATTCTTAAACACAACCTTTTTAATTTTGATGGAACATATTTTTTACAAAAGTGCGGAACAGCCATGGGTACAAAATTCGCACCGAGTTATGCCAACTTGTTCATGGACAGTTGGGAGACCGATACCATCTGGTCGGAACATGAATTCAGTGCGGATCTTGTGCTATGGCGGAGATACATCGATGATGTGTTTTTTATCTGGAGAGGCAACAATGAAACCTTAAATCACTTTCTGAATTACATTAACAATAATGAGAGGAACCTAGCTTTCACAACATGCATAGGGAATAATTCGGTAGACTTTTTAGATCTAACAATTTACATAGAAGATAATAGACTGAAGACTAAAACTTTCTTCAAAACAGTTGACTGCAATAATTACCTGCTTAACACTAGCTGCCACCATAAGAAATGGCTGAAAAACATACCCCCAGGACAGTTTCGCAGAATCAGGAGAAACTGTAGCGATGATCATGTTTATAGGGAACAATCCAATATTCTGAAGAACCGATTCATTGCAAAGAATGATAATGAAAAAATGGACACAGCAATAATAGATGTATACTGGCGACACACTTTATTCGAGCTCGGCTAGTCCCACGAATTCGGGTATACCCGGGTGTATTGAGGTTTGTGACTGTTTTCTGCCCGAGTGCATTGAGGTATTTTCCATGCAGGGATTGAAGCATTTTATTCCCGCTGGCTGCAATACTGCACAGTATATATATATATACTGCATTACAATTCATGAATTTATGCCATCTGGTAGACACGCGAAGCATTGCAGCCTATTAAATCCTAATCATTATCATTTAACAGATCAGCCGCCCGTCAGCCAGGCATGAACCCAGGCTGGGAAGGCAAACGCAACGGGGCTTGTCAGAGGTGAGGAGCGGTGCATTCCAGGTATCTGCCAGGTACATACTGGGTATTTGCTCGAATAAAGTGTGTCGGTGCAGTAGGGAAGCTTAAACGTAGCGACATTTTTTTTTTTTTTTTTAAATGTTTTTATTAGGCAGTTAGTTAATACAACATTCTCGACAGATATCAAAGCCTAACAATTTTCCAAAACATCTTTTTTTTTTTGGGGGGGGGTAAAAGAGTGGCAACCGAAGTTGTCAGAGAAAGAGGGGAGTGCCTTCTTAGAGGGGAGGCAGAGGGGGGGGTGGTGTGGGTGGTGAGGGGGTGTGAGGGAGGGGGGGGGAGGGGGGGAATGGGGGGGGAGGGGTTTTGTCGACCCACTTGGCTGTTCAAGTTTTGCTGATGAGAGTCGTTTGAGTGTTCCCTTATGGAGGGGGGGTGGGCCTCAGACCCACCTGGGTTGGTTGGTGCGCTCTGGTAAATTGGAACCAGGATTCCCAGATACACTCAAAGGCCGGAGTTTTTTGTCTAATGTGGGCAGTGAGTCGCTCCATGGTTATCACTTCCCCAACTCTTTTCTTAATCGTGTTTAGCGCTGGAGTGGTTGTTTTCCTCCAGGAGGCCGCAATACAACATCTCGCCGCAGTGAGAATGAAGGATATTCATTTCCTGGTGGGTCGAACAATATTCGACATAGGTGCGGCCAACAGGAAGGTCAGTGGTTCAATAGGAACTTCTAGGTCGGTGACCTCTTTTATCAGAATTTGGACCTTGGCCCAGTATTTCACAATTTCTGGACAGGTCCACCAGATGTGGGCCATGTCCCTTCTATTACCACAGCCTCTCCAACATTGGTCTGATGCCAGAGGGTAGATCTGGTTTAATCGTGCTGGGGTAAGATACCAGCCAAACATGATCTTATAAATGTTTTCCTTGATTGTGGTGCAAAGGGAAGTTTCTGAGGCTGCCTGCCAGATTTCCTCCCAAGTCTCTCTTTCAATATTAACGTTTAGATCAGCTGACCATCTGAGCATGTAATCGTGCTGTGTGGGGGACGTTGAGCGCATTAAGATGTTGTATATGTCCGAGATAAGTCCCTTCTGGTAGGACTTGTCCTCACACAGGAGCTCAAACGTAGTGAGAGTGGGGTATTCTGGATGAGGGCATGTAGCTCTGACAAAGTTTCTAATTTGTAGGTATTTAAAGGTGTCCAATTCTGTGATTTTTTTTCTTGGTAGCTCAGGAGCTTCCCTAGGCTCAGTACGTCGGCAATCGCCTCTATACCCCGTGTGTGGAAGTAGGCGAACAGTTTAGATCCGCATCCTGGGGGGAATTTGGGGTTATTAACGAGGGGGGTGAGTTGTGAGCTTGTGGAGGAGAGGTTAAATTTATGTTTGCATCTGGACCAGGTGTCCCACGTGAAACGTGAGGCCTGTAGTTTCAGGTTGTGTAAATGACCATCACCTCTGTTCAGGCTCCAGAGGCAGGCTTGCAGAGAAGGCAATTTGGCACATCGAGTTTCCATTCCCACCCAGCAACATCGGGTCGGGTCTGAGTTCCACATTACTACCCGCCTGAGCTGAGCGGCTAGATAGTATTTATATAGATCAGGTACCCCCAACCCTCCTCTGGATCTAGTGGTCATCAGGACTGATCTGGCGACTCTGGGTCTCTTGCCCTGCCAAATGAAGTGGAGTAGTCTATTCTGTATAAATTTTAGATCGGCGGCCGGGACCTGGATTGGGAGGGTCTGGAATAGGTAAAGCATTCTTGGGAGTATATTCATTTTGGTAGAGATCATCCTCCCGATCCATGAGATCTGATAACCTTCCCACCGATCTAGATCTTTTTTGATCTGGTCCCATAGTTTCGGGTAATTATCCCTATATAGGTCCCGATAGTGTCTAGATACATTAATTCCCAGATATTTAATGCATGAGGGACACCCTCGGTAGCTAAAATTTAGTTTAAGAAGTTTGACTACGTGGTCGGGGAGACTAAGATTTAGGGCCTCTGATTTGTCGCTGTTTATTTTATACCCTGAAACCTTTCCAAACTCCGTCAGTTCCATCTGGAGGTTGGGGAGGGAAGTTAGGGGTTTGGTCAAGGTCAGGATAATGTCGTCAGCGAATAGGGAAATTTTGTATTGTTCAGTGGCAATGGGGATACCTTGGATGTTCGGATTTTGTTTTATTTTAGACGCCAGAGGTTCAATCGTGAGAGCGAAAAGGAGAGGGGAGAGGGGGCAACCCTGTCGGGTACCATTTCTAATGTGGATTTGTGCCGGTCCTCCGCCAGATAGTTTAACTGAGGCGGATGGATTTTGGTAGAGCGCTTGGACACCCATAAGGAAGGAGTCCCTGAATCCGAATTTTTTTAATGTTTGGTCTAGGAACAGCCAGTCAATTCTGTCAAAAGCCTTCTCTGCGTCTAAGCTTAGTAACATAGCTTGTGAGTCTGTAAGGTGGGCATGGTCAACTAAGTTAATGATTTTACGGGTATTGTCTGAGGCCTGGCGGCCCAGGACAAACCCGACCTGGTCCATGTGTACTAGTCTCGGGAGGATTGGATTAAGTCTGTTCGCCAGTATTTTACTGTATAGTTTTAGATCGTTGTTCAACAGTGAGATTGGTCTATAGCTACCGCATTGTGTGGGGTCCTTCCCTTCTTTGAGAATTATAGCCAGATTGGCGGACGACATCGAGGATGGGATAGGACATCCTTCTAAAAATGAGTTGAACAATTGTAGTAGGTGGGTGGACAGGATGGGGAGGAACTTCTTGTAATAGGCATTCGTGAAACCATCAGGGCCCGGTGCTTTAGAGATTTTGGAGGCCTTAACGGCCCTTTCTAATTCTTCCGCCGTTATTGTGGCGTTCAGGAGAAGGTTTTCCTCCTCTGTTAGTGAGGGGAGGTCGCATTCAGCTAGATAGTCAATGGCAGCCGATAGCTCCTTCGGGTCTGGGCTAGCAGAGTGAGCCCTTAGGTTGTATAATTTAGAATAAAATTTAGTAAATTCCTCTGCAATTTTTTTTTCGTTATATAGAAGCTCACCAGCACTATTCCGGATCGCCGTTATTTGAGATCTTTTTTGTATGCCTCTCAGCTTGCTAGCAAGAAGTCTGTCGGCCTTGTTCCCTTTATCATAATACCTCTGACCCGTCCATTTAAGAGCTTTCTCAACATTGTCCATTTGAATTATTCTTAAGTCGCTTCTGGCGGAAGTCAACTGTTTATAAATTTTCCGGGAGGGGTTATTTTTGTGTTGTTGTTCTAGGCTGATTATTTTGTCTGTTAGCTCTTTGGTTTGTTTGAGTTTAGTTTTTTCCGATGGGAGGCAATCGAGATGAAATGTCCTCTGATTGTCGCCTTATGGGCTTCCCACAGGTTTGCTGGAGAGGCGACAGTGCCTATATTTATCCGGAAATATTCCTTAAGGGATTTTTTGAGCTCCCGTACTGTCTCCGAGTGATTCAGTAAGGAGTCGTTAAGTCTCCAGCAATATGAGGTTGTTTTCACGAATGGAATGGACAGGGTCATGGTGATAGGAGCGTGATCTGACCACGTAATTGGGCCAATATCGGTGTCTAAGGCGGCTTCTAGGATGTTCTTGGTAGCAAGGAAATAGTCTATACGGGAATATGTCTGGTGAGGGGCCGAGTAAAAGGTATAATCCCTTTGCCCCTGATGCTGTGTTCTCCATATGTCCAAAAGTGAGAAGTCCCCCATAATGTCCTTAAATTTTTTCCCCAGTGTTTGTGACTGGGTGGAGTGTTGTCGCCCTGGGAGGCTCGATTTATCTTCTTTGGGGTTGAGAGCCATGTTTAGATCGCCTGCAATTAGTAGCGAAGATAAGTATTGGGGGTCAATTTCATCCAGAACTGTTTTTAAGAAATCTGTCTGGTTCTCGTTTGGGGCATATAGGTTAATAAGGGCGATTGCCGAGCCTGAGAGAGAACCGTAGACCACAATAAATCTTCCCTCTGGATCTGCCTGGATTTTAGTTAGATTAAATGGGGTACCCTGACGAATCAGAATGGCAACCCCTCTGCGTTTACTACTGTATGAAGAGAAGTAGCTCAACGGATACGCATGCTGGAATGTTTTGGGCGGTTCCTGAGACGTGAAGTGTGTCTCCTGGAGGAAAACAACATCGCCCCCCAACCTCTTAATTTCCTGTAGGGCCAGGCGTCTTTTTTTGTTATTGTGGAGGCCCTTGACGTTTAGGGAAACAAACCTTAGATCTTTTTGGTGGGACATTCTAGTTGGTATTAGCGTTTGCTGTGCGTAAACTCTGAGTTGCAATGATAGCTGAACAGCCAAATGGGGCGGGAGGTAGGGTGGGAGAGGATCCGCTGGGATAGGGTCAGCGGGGGTAAGAAGGAAGGAAGGTAGACCCTATTGGGGTCTGGAAAGTTTGAAACCGGTCTGACTTACAGGCCGGTTAGGGTGGTATAAGACCCTAGGGGGCGGGTCCGACGACAGTCTCCAGTGAAGGTGGGCCGAGGAGAGACCCTTAGCTATTGGGAGTTACCGCCGACTCATCTGACTCATGTGTGTCCCAGGTGGTTGGACTATTTTCCTGCGTGTGCTTTGTGGAGGATTGGAGGAGGGGGGGGGAGGGGGTAAGCGCTGGGTGGCCCCATACTGAGGGTGGGCGGTAGGGGAGGGGAGTGAATGGGTGGGGGGGGAGGGTTCAGGGGTAGGCGGGAAAAGGGTCAGTTCATGGGTAGAATCCGCATAGTGTGCATCCAACCTCTACGCTGCATATCAGGTGAATATTATGTGTACGTTACCAGATTGGTTAGGTGTGTACAGGGTGGGAATGAACCTGTGATCTCTTGGGCACTCCTGGGGCGGTGAGGTTCGGGCGTGTCTCCTCCGGGGAGTGTTCCTTTGGGGAGAAAAGAAGGGGGGCGGAGGGGGGGAGGGATGGAGGAAGGATGGGAGGAGGGGGGGGGTGAAGGGGAGTGGGACGTGGGGGGAGAGGGGGTTGGGGGGGGAAGGTCAGGGATGAGAAGAGAAAAAAAAAAGGAGGGGGGGAGGACAGTTCGGGCATTTATCCTGCTTATTTTCCATCATAGACATTATACCTCTTAGTAGGCGAACAGTATATTTACAGATCTAGACAGTTTGGTTATATACAGTATTGAGCTAAAGCAGCTTGCTCTTGGGCTTCCTTGGAGTGGTGAGAATCAAGTGTTTCTCGACAGGGAGGTGAGCCTTGGGCGGGGAAGGAGAGGGGGGGGGAAAGTTAATTATAGGGATAGGGAGGTGGGCTGGGGAGAGGAAGGGAGGGGAGTGGGCTGGGAAGAGGGAGGGGGGGTGCTGGGGGGGGGGGTGGTGGGGCTGGGGGGGGGGGTGGGGAGGCAGAGGAGGGGAGTGGAAGGGGGAGGGGGTTGGGGGGAGTAGGTATGGGGGGGCAAGGGGGGGTGGGGTAGGGGGTGGGGAAGGTGTAGAAGCTTTTCACATAGATATTCTGCAACAGAAACATTTCATGCAATAAACCGTATATCAAACAAACATAGCGTGTGCAGTGTTAGTCTAGTTAGACATTTACATAATCCCGTACATTTCGGAGAGGAAACTATTATCTCTTTGACTCCTGTTGAGCAGGGAAGGTCCAGGGTGGTTGAGCAAAGGGGTGCTCCACGCCTGTGTAGGTGGGGCAGCTTTCGTAGAGGGGGGGGGGAGGGGGTGGGTATGCGCCGGGAGGGAAGGGGGGGGAGGGGAAGAGGGGAGGTAGTGAGGGAGGGGGTATGGGATGAGAAAGGGGGGGGGGGGGCTGGGGGGGGAGGGGGGCGGGGCTGGGGGGAAGGGGGGGAGGGGCTAGGGGGGGGGAGGGGCTAGGGGGGGGAGACGGGGGGCTGGGGGAAAAAAAATGTAACACTAATGTAACACTCCGCCAAATAGAAGGTTCAAAGAGCAAAAGTTACAGAAACTTCCCAATTCGCGTATCCTTCTGACTTTCATATTGTTACAGTGATGCACTAATTATTATCACCGCCTGTGATGAGCAGTCGACATTTGCACTAAAAAGCCAGACGTTAACATCCCTTACATTTACACACTCTACTTAAAGTCCTCAAGCCCCTCAACAGGTCAGGTTTTCAGGATATCCCAGCTTCAGCACGGGTAGCTGAGTCAAAGGCAGAGCCTCCTGTGCTGAAGCAGGGACTGTTGAGCAACCTGTGCTGAAGCATGGATATCCTGAAAACCTGACCTGTTGGGGGTGGAGGGGGGGGGTGGCTTAAGGACTGGAGTTGAGCCCCCTTGTGGTACGGCATTCCTTCCGGATCAAAAACCGTGTGACACGGTCACAGTGTAGTACACTCGGCAGATGGAGCAGCACACCTGAATCAGTGCAATGTCTTATGGTTAAATACGGATCAACGTTTCTGCCCTGACGGGACTTCTCTCAAGGTTATCCAGGAGTGTATATACAGTGAGCAACGAAACCGAGCGTCTCAGTGACATCACAAATTAGCATAATGACGCGGGCAACGTGAAAATGTAAAGAAACACAAATACATTGGCAACGTGTACGTACACACACACACACACACACACACACACACACACACACACCTGTTTTATGATTTTCAGTGGTCTGGGATTTTCACTTCATTACTGGCTAAATCAAAGCTGTTTCCACTGCCCGGCGTATAATGCACAAATAGTCTCCACTGAGCTCAAATGCCACTTCCTGAGTGCGCTGGGGAGGAAGTTATTTGAAGTTCTGTTCTTAGTCTGGTTGTGTCTCAACACGGCCACATGATTCAGTCAGCAAAGCGTCAGAGAGCCGTCACTTGCAGAAATGATCTGAGCCTGCCGGAAATGTAGCAATGTTTCCACCACTGCTCTCAGAGGGGCCCTTCAGGCAGGGTCCAGCTGCTTGTGTGACAAACCAACGGCAGGTTGCCGACATTACAGGGGGGGAAATGGGAGGGAGGAGCAGTGCACACAAACTGGACAGCAGATGGCCAGGCCTGCGGCCAGTGCATGGTAGCAGATCTGCACGTCCACAAGGCCAGGTCACGGAGAGTGGGTGACTTACACTCGACCTCCCACAGCTATGCATTTCATGTTGTATATACACTCATTGTAACAGCGGGCTCACATGGCTGTAGCCTGCCGTTAAGTCACTTGACAGATATTAGTGAGTGAAAGGCTTGTGTCAGGCCATATGATGGATGTTATGGGAGGTAGCAGCTGTAATGTGTGTTAATGGCCCCTCTGGCAGTGGGGAAGCCTCTTGAGTATTATGATGAAATGCCCACAGGGGAGGGTGAAATCACTGCTCGCCATTCTCTACATATACAGGCTCCCGGGAACCTGCAAGGACAATCTTACTACTGATGCAGCATTTGGGGGACTTGTGCTTTGCAGTAAGTCTACACCCCAGCTACGACTAAACCCTTGACATGAGCGGGGGATCTAAAAACCCGCGCAGAATAATCCCAAATCACTTCCTGGCATGATCGTTTCGGTTCATTAATTCCAGGGTACAGTGTCCCCTCATCAAGCTTGCTCTGAACGCACCCTCAAACCTATCTCCTCCCACCTGCAGACTGCCAGGTTGGGACCCGAGGTCTGCAGGGTGTTAAGGATACTCGATGCCATCACATCTTGTTATCACACAGCTCTCCTACACGCATTATGTTTGGCAGCGGCAGCGGGTGGGTTTGCCCATGTAATGGTCCCATTATCTTTGACCCGCCTTTATTTCCGGTGTAGACACTTACTGGGTATCTCCAACGACGGGTGTATTGCGGCGGCAATATTTTTGACAGCTGGAGGCGAATGCCGCCCGTCCACTAAATCAGATTCAGCGTCCTGCGCTTCCCCGTGGATCACGGCGATTCCCAACCGCAACCGTTCGGCAAAAGACTGCGCCCTGGAGGTGGGAGACACGCCAAGTGTAATAAACAGAAACGTATTAAAGGCCGGCTTCGTCAGCCCGCGCAGGAGCCGGCCGTCCCCAATGTGCCGCCGGGCGCACGGAATTCAAAGGAACAGCCGCGCCTTTTGGCAGCCAAGCGGTTAATCCTTATTTGTGCCTTTTACAAGAAAAAAAATCCCCCAAGTGTTATTTAAGCGAGGGTCTGCACAGTGTTACATTTACAGTGTAAAGTGGCGAATAAACCAATGGCAGAGGGACCATTACCCATCAGATCAAGAAGTAATCAGAAAGGAAATCCAAAATGTAAAGCGGAGGATCACGTACAAGCAAATCAGTCCCTCCCCGCTCCTCCGTACACCTACACGTGACATCCCACCCCGCTCCTCCGTACACCTACACGTGACATCCCACCCCGCTCCTCCGTACACCTACACGTGACATCCCACCCCGCTCCTCCGTACACCTACACGTGACATCCCACCCGCTCCTCCGTACACCTACACGTGACATCCCACCCCGCTCCTCCGTACACCTACACGTGACATCAAAGAGGTTTATATTAACAGTCTGTAACAGGAGTGGCCAACGCCTGTCTCCAAGGGCTATCAACAGGTCAGGTTTTTAGTCTAAGACTGAGTCACCGGTGCTGAAGCAGGCTCTACGACTGAGCCATTACAATTTAGACCAGGGGTGGGCAACAGGCCAGGTTTTCACGATATCCCTGTTTCAGCACAGGTGGTGCAGTCTTCCATTGAGCCACCTTTTCTGAAGCATGGTTATCCTGCTAACCTGACCTGTTTGTGGCCCTTGAGGCCTGGAGTTGGCCCCCATTGTTACAGACTGTTATATAGACACCTTTGCTGTCACGTGTAAGGTGTGCGGAGGAGCTTAGAGTTAATACTGTGCTTGCTGATGCAAAGGCGTTTTACTCACTTAAACACCATGTAATTAAACTTTAACACAAACTACAAACAGTTTGCATAAGGCCGCTATAGAAAAGAGCATTTGTACCTGCAGATGAAAATGTAATTAGCCTATGTTGAAATACGCTTATGCATTCAGGGCCAACTTTCTTAGTCTGACAAAGGGTATTTATCTGTGCAGAGTTTATAAGAAGTGAGAAATAAATGCGGGCTTTCCCAGACCGGACTGCAGGAGCGCACAGAATTACACGTGGCGTAATCTCGTCAGAGGAGCGTGTCCTTAACATGTAGCTGCAGTAACTACGCGAATGCTTCAGCAGACACCTAACACCGGGGTTCTCAACTCCAGTCCTCATACACCTACCCACCCCAGGCAGGTTTTCAGGATATCCCCGCTTCAGCACAGGTGGCTCAGTTGAAGACAGCCACCTGCGCTGAAACAGGGACCAACAGAGCCGGTTGTGCTGAAGCAGGCATATCCTGAAAACCTGACCTGTTGGGGGATTCTTGAGGACTGGAGTTTAGTACCCCTGCCCTAACTAGATGTCAGTCACATACGGGTCTAACAAACATACACAAAGGCCCTGCCAATCATTCTACATTTACAGTGCCCGGAACACACGTGTGCGAGGAGGGGAGGGCCCTGCCAATCATTCTACATTTACAGTGCCCAGAACACACGTGTGCGAGGAGGGGAGGGCCCTGCCAATCATTCTACATTTACAGTGCCCGGAACACACGTGTGCGAGGAGAGGAGGGCCCTGCCAATCATTCTACATTTACAGTGCCCGGAACACACGTGTGCGAGGAGGGGAGGGCCCTGACAATCATTCTACATTTACAGTGCCTGTAACACACGTGTGCGAGGAGGGGAGGGCCCTGCCAATCATTCTACATTTACAGTGCCTGTAACACACGTGTGCGAGGAGGGGAGGGCCCTGCCAATCATTCTACATTTACAGTGCCTGTAACACACGTGTGCGAGGAGGGGAGGGCCCTGCCAATCATTCTACATTTACAGTGCCTGTAACACACGTGTGCGAGGAGAGGAGGGCCCTGCCAATCATTCTACATTTACAGTGCCCGGAACACACGTGTGCGAGGAGGGGAGGGCCCTGCTAATCATTCTACATTTACAGTGCCTGTAACACACGTGTGCGAGGAGGGGAGGGCCCTGCCAATCATTCTACATTTACAGTGCCTGTAACACACGTGTGCGAGGAGGGGAGGGCCCTGCCAATCATTCTACATTTACAGTGCCCGGAACACACGTGTGCGAGGAGGGGAGGGTCCTGCCAATCATTCTACATTTACAGTGCCCGGAACACACGTGTGCGAGGAGGTGAGGGCCCTGCCAATCATTCTACATTTACAGTGCCCGGAACACACGTGTGCGAGGAGGGGAGGGCCCTGCCAATCATTCTACATTTACAGTGCCCGGAACACACGTGTGCGAGGAGGGGAGGGCCCTGCCAATCATTCTACATTTACAGTGCCCGGAACACACGTGTGCGAGGAGGGGAGGGCCCTGCCAATCATTCTACATTTACAGTGCCCGGAACACACGTGTGCGAGGAGGGGAGGGCCCTGCCAATCATTCTACATTTAGTGCCCGGAACACACGTGTGCGAGGAGGGGAGGGCCCTGCCAATCATTCTACATTTACAGTGCCCGGAACACACGTGTGCGAGGAGGGGAGGGCCCTGCCAATCATTCTACATTTACAGTGCCCGGAACACACGTGTGCGAGGAGGGGAAGGCCCTGCCAATCATTCTACATTTACAGTGCCCGGAACACACGTGTGCGAGGAGGGGAGGGCCCTGCCAATCATTCTACATTTACAGTGCCCGGAACACACGTGTGCGAGGAGGGGAGGGCCCTGCCAATCATTCTACATTTACAGTGCCCGGAACACACGTGTGCGAGGAGGGGAGGGCCCTGCAGAAAATCCCATGGTGCAGTGAAGAGCTATTCAGCTAACCAAGTCTGTTCTCGGCGCCGCCATGTTTAAGGCGTTCCAGAATATTTCACACTGCTTTTTGTATTTGTAAGAATAAGAGGACTTTTCTGCTCACCTCTTTGCTGATGATGGTGATTTGGCCACTATTACTGCGTTTCTGTAATCGTGAATCTGTTGTGAACAAAGAAAATAATAATAATAATATATAATATATAATATTGATAAATATATATCTTCACAGCCAGGAGTACAGTGTCACCTGTCAGGTTATATCACAGCCAGGAGTACAGGGGGACAGTGTCACCTGTCAGGTTATATCACAGCTAGGAGTACAGGGGGACAGTGTCACCTGTCAGGTTACCTCCCAGCCAGGAGTACAGGGGGACAGTGTCACCTGTCAGGTTACCTCCCAGCCAGGAGTACAGGGGGACAGTGTCACCTGTCAGGTTACCTCCCAGCCAGGAGTACAGGGGGACAGTGTCACCTGTCAGGTTACCTCCCAGCCAGGAGTACAGGGGGGCAGTGTCACCTGTCGGGTTACCTCCCAGCCAGGAGTACAGGGGGGCAGTCACCTGTCAGGTTACCTCCCAGCCAGGAGTACAGGGGGACAGTGTCACCTGTCAGGTTACCTCCCAGCCAGGAGTACAGGGGGACAGTGTCACCTGTCAGGTTACCTCCCAGCCAGGAGTACAGGGGGGCAGTGTCACCTGTCGGGTTACCTCCCAGCCAGGAGTACAGGGGGACAGTGTCACCTGTCAGGTTACCTCACAGCCAGGAGTACAGGGGGGCAGTCACCTGTCAGGTTACCTCCCAGCCAGGAGTACAGGGGGCAGTGGCAAAGAGTGGAGCGAGTCAAAAACACTTGTTTGAAAAGCCGCAAAATGACATGTGCTTTGTGAATTCGTTGTTTAACCTTTTCCTAACCAGAGCAGCAGCAACACACAGGTAATCTGAGCTCGGGCCTAGCCCACCTGTTTTATCCCGGTGTTTGTGAGACAATGCTGAAAATTTGGAGTGTATAAAAGAAAAAAACCCTGCATGAAAAACAGCAATGTAACTTCCCGCTGCTTTACAGGTTACAGGAGAATCTAACAACACTGGTCAAGGTTAAGATACAATCCAAGTTCCAGAAAGCAAGTTTCTACCAATGTGATCCTGAAACAAAGAAAAACAAACGTAAAAGCGTTTCAACAACTTCCTATCAGCGCGAGAAAAACCACCCAGGAATGCGGACAAGCAGTGTATAACCAAGTGTACAGAAACAGAGTGTGTGCCGAGAGTCTGACAACTCAAGGACACCGAGCAAGGTACGAGATTATAGGAAGACCATGTTTAGACTTAAATGTGCAATCTCGTGTATTCCCATCCTGGAAAGTACACACAAACACCACACGTTTCACAAAGCCTGTGAACCACGGAAAAAATGAGAGCCGGAGTCATTAGAAAGAACCAACGGGATATGTATGTGCAAGTAGACAAGATAACACAAGGAGTCATAATATTCAACACTGCACAGTTACTTTATCAGAGAGAAATGTCATGTTGGATGGCTGCCGGGAGGGCCTGCACAGCAGCGTGTCCCCGTCACGTGCATACGCATCTTGTGACATGTCACACACTATTCTGTGAGACGTGTGTTGTCTCACGGGGATTCCCAGCGCTGCCACAGGACATCAAGCAGTATACTTTACAGCAGCGCTGCTCAACTCCAATCCTCAAGCTCCGCCCCCCCCCCCCCCTCCAACAGGCCAGGTTTTCAGGGTATCCCAGCTTCAGCAAAGGTGGCTCAGTCAAAGACTGAGCCTTTGATTGAGCCACCGGTTCTGAAGCAGGGACTGAGCCACCTGTGCTGAAGCAGGGATATCCTGAAAACCTGTCCTGTTGGGGTGGGGCTCGCGGATTTGAGTTGAGCACCCCCGATCCTGCCTTAAACAGTTTAAAAGGCTCAGAAAGTGTCATGCATGAGGACAAAAGGAAAGGTCACATGTCTCAGTCCAGGGTTCCTCCCTTCCTCCTTCTGCCCCATAACTATAAGAACAACGCAACTTCTGTTTCCGTTTTGCAGGCAACTTAAAGCGGCCCTCTCTACAAGGACCAAACACAACTTATTAAAGCGGCCCTCTCAACAAGGACCAAACACAACTTATTAAAGCGGCCCTCTCTACAAGGACCAAACACAACTTATTAAAGCGGCCCTCTCAACAAGGACCAAACACAACTTATTAAAGCGGCCCTCTCAACAAGGACCAAACACAACTTATTAAAGCGGCCCTCTCTACAAGGACCAAACACAGCTTATTAAAGCGGCCCTCTCTACAAGGACCAAACACAACTTATTAAAGCGGCACTCTCTACAAGGACCAAACACAGCTTATTAAAGCGGCCCTCTCTACAAGGACCAAACACAACTTATTAAAGCGGCCCTCTCAACAAGGACCAAACACAACTTATTAAAGCGGCCCTCTCAACAAGGACCAAACACAACTTATTAAAGCGGCCCTCTCTACAAGGACCAAACAACTTATTAAAGCGGCACTCTCTACAAGGACCAAACAACTTATTAAAGCGGCACTCTCTACAAGGACCAAACAACTTATTAAAGCGGCACTCTCTACAAGGACCAAACACAACTTATTAAAGCGGCCCTCTCTACAAGGACCAAACACAACTTATTAAAGCGGCCCTCTCTACAAGGACCAAACACAACTTATTAAAGCGGCACTCTCTACAAGGACCAAACAACTTATTAAAGCGGCACTCTCTACAAGGACCAAACAACTTATTAAAGCGGCACTCTCTACAAGGACCAAACACAACTTATTAAAGCGGCACTCTCTACAAGGACCAAACACAACTTATTAAAGCGGCACTCTCTACAAGGACCAAACACAACTTATTAAAGCGGCACTCTCTACAAGGACCAAACACAACTTATTAAAGCGGCACTCTCAACAAGGACCAAACACAACTTATTAAAGCGGCACTCTCTACAAGGACCAAACACAACTTATTAAAGCGGCCCTCTCTACAAGGACCAAACACAACTTATTAAAGCGGCACTCTCTACAAGGACCAAACACAACTTATTAAAGCGGCACTCTCTACAAGGACCAAACACAACTTATTAAAGCGGCCCTCTCTACAAGGACCAAACAACTTATTAAAGCGGCCCTCTCTACAAGGACCAAACACAGCTTATTAAAGCGGCCCTCTCTACAAGGACCAAACACAACTTATTAAAGCGGCCCTCTCTACAAGGACCAAACACAGCTTATTAAAGCGGCCCTCTCCACAAGGACCACACACAACTTATTAAAGCGGCCCTCTCTACAAGGACCAAACACAACTTATTAAAGCGGCACTCTCCACAAGGACCAAACACAACTTATTAAAGCGACATGATTAATAGGTCTCATCTGTGTAATTGATACAAAATCTGACACCTATTAAGTATTTATTTTCAAATGAAAGTGAGACTTGAGGAGGGCTTGGAGCTACCCTGGCAGCTCCCTACCGTGTGATGTCACCGTGTGATGTCACTGTGTGATGAGCAAGCACATGTACAGCCAGAGCCCCCTCTCCTCCATCTTTATTGGCTCTGTGATAAGGACAGGGTGGGATAAGGGGAAAGAAAACACTTGATGGACCATCGCTCCCCTATTCAGAGGCCCATAAGAAACTCAACCTGTAACTCATTTCCCAAAAATGGAAAGTAGCCAAACGTTTGCTTTTTAGCATGGTTAGATTTCCTTAGGCTGTTCCCTACGTGTTGTAACAGACTCACCTCTTCCTGAATGTACTGGAGGAGGAACGGTGATGCTCGGAGATTGTCCACTGGAATATTAAAGAATCCCTGAATTTCTTTCTGATGCAGGTCCATGGTGATGAAGTGCGTTAACCCTTTGTGACAAGGAAACACAAAACCGACACAATCAGAACTACAGGCGGACAAGGGAGAGAAGCACAGACTATGAAGAACCAATGTCCTTTTCGCCAAGAGTTTGGAGCTTTGCCTGGAGACTGTTTGGTTAAACCAGATCTATAAATTGCACAAATAGAGGCAGCCAGGTTTGCACAGAGAATACACTTACTAAACAAACAGATACTAATGGATTTCCCCTTCAAAGACAGCACGAAGGAAAATCCCCTGAACGTCAGGTTGAAATCCCTCCAACGATAATGGGAAAGTGAATGCAAGGGCATTTAAAAAGGGTTGTTTTTATTTTGACACACAGGCCGCCACCACGGAACAGCCGCAACATCGGGCTCTCCTCAAACATACCTGCCTCCTACAGTAAGCTGCATAAGTGCTTCAAGCAGTGCCAGATAGTGTGATGTATTGACACCCATACAATGTCACCCATGTCAATCCCTAAATGTAATCGGAAGAGCTCTATGTGCAGTGATGCTACGAGAACCACAAAATAAGAAAGAAAACAACACATAGCACTTATAAAATAAACACACATTTCTCCGTCATCACATCCCTTTTTCGGTCTCACTAGTTAGGAAACCCCCTGCCTTGCAAACACAATGACCGCACATCACACTAGTCCTGGCCCCACTAATCCTTTCACTGTAGGTAGGGGCACCTCTAACTATTTAACCTTTAACCTTGCTCACATTGTTGACAAAATCCGACACCAGTGGCAGTCATCTGTAATCAATTTGTACATTTCAGCCAACTGTACAATGCTTCAGCCGCTCGGACACGGAGACGCCTCCTTCCGAATGATCACTAACACTAATCAAAATGGGACATTTGTCCACCTTCGCCGCAGCCGTTTCGCCGCCAGCCACTTGTAAGCTAAGTTTTATTACTAGTTTGGATAGGAGGTTAATTTGAGGGGTTTTAGCGGTTAGGGTGTTTACTTACCTTAGCAGAGGGGGAGGGTGAAATGGCAGCGGCCAAATGTCCTAGACCTTGTTATGTGCTGGTTACATTAACCCACGCAGGACCTGCTTATTTTATTCTAAGGCTATTTAATAACGTCTCTTGGCTTAAAAAAAAACTAATGCAAAAACCAAAAAAAAAAAAAAAAAACACAGCACCAGATTTATATTTGAAAATAAAATCCCATTTCATCTATTTTTTCTTTGATAGGTTCGCCAAATGTTTTCGCATCGGTATTGTTCCATTGGTGCAGCCAGCACAATGTCATACACAGACCCCTGTACAGATGTAGCCAACGGTATTCCAACCCGCGAATGCAGACGGGAAAGCCCCGCCCGCCTTCTCCCCCGTGCGGCGGATTCAAAGCCGCGTCTCCCGCCGGTGCGCCGTGTATGTCCCGCTGCAGCGCAATGCGGGTTGCGACAACGTTGGCTGCATCTGCATTTGACCTCTGGGTTGGGATTTCATTCTCGGCAGCGGAAACCGCTTTTTCAGTCTGCGTCCAGGTCACTGCGAACGCTTCTGCCTTACCAGCTTTGCACATCATTGAGGCCAACAACTTGGACACAATGGAGCCTCTCTTCCTCATCTTGCACTGCTTGCTGTAGGGGAAGTAGGGGATCACGCCGCTGATGGTCTTGGCACAAGACGTCCTGCACGCGTAGACCATGATTAGGAGTTCCATGATTGTGGTGTTCACATCCCTGGAAACACGGGAGAAACCCAACTGGAACGCTGTATCTCTCTTTCCCAAATCACATTGTGCTACGTACACAATGACACAATAAGTGTGCTACTTGCACAGCTGTTGCATATAGCAATAGTAAAGGCATTGCTATAACAAATACATGAATCGATGCGCATTGTTTGACCAACTTATTTGAACCACTTTGCAGAGGTATGCTATTTATTGATGGCCTATTTCCCCTTAAATAAGCACATAAGGACCTTGACATGTACATAGGGATATTGGAGTAATGCCGTGACATGTACACAATGGAGGAACAGAATGGATGTCGGGATATGAGAAATAGAAGGATCTACAGATCTAACTTTCTGGGAAGGTGGAGCCGGGAGAACGCAAGGTACACAATCAGTGCTGTCCCATTGACAAGATGCACAAGCCCATAATAGAGGTGGCGCGGACAAATACCGCAAGCTCACCGAAATATGCCCCGGGACAGAGAGAAAGGAACACGGATATTTAGGAAGCAGGGAATGGAGAGAAGACAGGAGCGATTGTAATGCAGGAAGTAGGAGTATAGGTAGGCTACTGGCTCATTGTCAATATCTCTATCAATTACACTGCAAGCCAGGGCCAACTCCAGTCCTCAAGGGCCACCAACAGGTCAGGTTTTCAGGATCTCTCTGCTTCATCACCGGTGCCTCAATCAGTCCCTGCTTCAGCACAAGTGGCTCAGAGTTGATTGAGCCACCTGTGCTGAAGCTGGGATATTCTGAAAAACATGACCTGTTGGGGGAGATGGGGGGGGGGGGGGGGGGGCTTGAGGACTGGAGTTGAGCACCAAAGATGCTAAAATGAGTGGCCTCTAAACTATTTAACCCTTTTGCTGCCACAGCCTGCAATGCATTGCTGGTCCGCCTGGCAGCAAAAATGGTTAATCCTGCCCAAGTATACTGGTGATAAGAGGCTAGAAAAATGTTGACTGAAATCTTACAAAAACAAAAGCAAATGAAAGCACTCGGTCCAAGGCGCCGTTGCTAGGTACGTGCAGGATGGGGGGCTGTTTACACCAAACACGGAGACGTGAGCCGGACTGCACATGAAGCGATTACTCACTTGGAAACCGTCTGGATGATGAAGACGTCCTTCCCTCGCACGGATTCCTGGATCTGAACGCGTGTTTCTGAGAAGAAAATGGACTGTTAGACTCATTCAGCTGAACCGTTAACGCTTTCTTCTCTCCCGTGCGGCGTTATAGAATCGGGAGGTGTCAGGCGACTAGAATGGCAATATACAAGACTAAATAAGATCACAAAATAGCGATTACTAAACAGATCGAACAGTAACAACACTTGGAATGAATAAGACAAAGTGCCAGTATAAAGTATTACACACACACACACACACACACACACACACACACACACACACACACACACGCAGTATAAAGTACCAAACACACACACACACACATATAAAATAGTATGCACACAGCAGTATAAAGTACTATACACAGACACATACCAGTATAAAACTATTATACACACACACACACACACCAGTATAAAGTACTATACACACACACACACACCTGTATAAAGTACTATGCACAGACCCACAGCAGTATAAAGACACACACACTATACACAGACACACCAGTATAAAGTACTATACACAAAGACACAGACCAGAGTTGTTTTCTTAGTACTAGTAAGAAGTGGAGGAGAAAGCTGCTATACTGACAGTTATTTATTAGCAAAGTGATATTATTAAAACGTGTTTACCTAGATTCAAAGTGACAAACCGACGAGAGGTTACACAAAGTGTTAATATCGGCTGTGTAATTGATACAAGGGAGCAGCATTAGGCTCTCCTCACTGGCAGCAATCACGCAGAATAAAGACAGCGCGAGAGAAATGAGCACCGCAGGCAGAACTGCCCACTAACAGGCCAAGGTCACAAACTATATCATGGCTCTGCTGTTATAGGAAACAGCATGTGCTTCACAAAGCAGCTCCCAGGCAGCAAGAGAAACATCATAGCCCGGATTCATATTATTACAAAGTGCACTTATTATGGAAGTCAGCCATCAGCTTTCTTATACAAGTTAATATGGCAGTCACCGTAACACAGGAGTGGCCATCGCCAGTCCTCAAAGGGCCACCAACAGGTCTGGTTTCAAGCAAATCCCTGCTTCAGCACAGGTGGCTCAAAGACAAGCTACCTGTGCTGAAGCAGGGATATCCTTAAAGCCCGGCCTCTTGGTGGCCCTGGAGGACTGGCAACGGCCACTCCTGCACAGAAAGCATTTCATTTTAACGTATCCCTTTATGCTTTGCATGAAGTCCTAGCGCGCGGAGAAGGGGTTAAATCAGCAGGGTTTAGAAGGCAAGCAGAGATTTCCAACATCCATAAAAGATGAAGGCTACAGACAACTGCCATCATTACACAGACCAAGGCGTATTAATGGGAAGCACATACTAACACGCTGTGTATACCATATACAACAGTATAGTGAAAAAAGGGGGGATATTTCTACCAAAACATTCAAAAGCAACAAGAGAAATGGGCCTGGCGTGATGTGACGCGTACGCAGGGGGAGGATCCCCTGGCAATGGGCGGCCTGGTAGTTCATTCCTCATTACATAATAGGTCACAGACATCTCTCGGTATGGACATGCAAAAGAAAATCCCTCCACGGAAAACGCTCTCACCTCTGTTTGTCTCTTGATACACCAGCACTTTACCAAGCTCAACCCCCAGCCGCCTGTCAAAGGAAGGAAAGGAAATTCAGCGCACTAGCCAAGACAAGCGACAACATACCGCCCCACACATCAGTAACGCAATGTAGTAAATGGGCGCCCGTTATTTAGGATCTCGGTGCAGGGAGCACTTTATGGGGCAGGTTTCCCGGGGTGTGCCCACACTGCAATTACGATCATTCTCTCCAAGAATATGCAGTTTAAACTCCCGCAGAATGACAAAATGTACCGCCACCAACGCAAACGCAGTGCCTACTGGGAGAAATTACATGGCTTAATTACACAAATTAAGTCAATTCTCACTGAGGTCCAGGCTTACAGTTTCTCTTTCTGAATGATGCTTCCGAACCCAGGTGAGCGCAAACTTTTGGAGTTGCGCGCCCCTGTCAGCTCCCCAAGCCCCCCTTACTTTATTACCGGCATCAAATGACGCCGTAGCATCAAATGGACCCGTTGCCATGGCGACTGGCGGCAAATGCCGCCGCGGCACAAGGCTTCTGAATCCCTGCAAGTAGGTACAGAGGCCTCACGCGATCCCCAAGGCATTTAAATGAAATGCTTTGGAGAAGAGCGTGGGGACTCTGCAACTGCCGTGCGCCCTCAAAAACAAAGCCCACGCCCCCCCCCCCCCCCCTGTTTGCGCACCCCTGTCCTAACCTGTTGATTTATAAGAATTGTACAAGAATGAGAGATTTAGGAGTAGGTGTGCGAGTTAAAGCTGCAGACCAAGCAATATCCTACACGTGTCTTTTTTTATTTTATTTTAATTAATCAGTTCTGTGCTATGAGAAAATACTTGTAGCAGTTTTTTTAAACTACTCAATGACATTTTTAATGTATTATAATGCAACAAGCCTTTTTTTGTTGAGTCAATACTCCTCTGCAGCCATTTAGTGAACCCCGAGCCGAATCTTTGCTGATCGATTGACAACTTAGCTAATTACTTATCATTGTGTGGGTTGTATTGATGCACTTATTAACAGGGGATGGGGGGGGGGGGGGGCGGCAGCTTGGACAGCAGCTTTAAAAACTCTGCAGTCAATGATTTAATATTTCGACTAATATTATCAGTGTTTATTCTTCACTATCAGGCAACATAAAGCGAAATTCATTAAGGGATGGATGTCACTGAAGGCGTAGTCAAAATACAGTAAGTGGTATAGTTTTTATTCATATTTTTAATTGAGAGCAGGGCAAATTAACCCTTTTTATGATGGAAGTGTTTGGAACACTAGTAACCAGGGTATTAACCCTTTCACGGTCAAAAGATCCGATTGCAGGCCCCTCCGGCAGCTAATTATCGATATAACCTACAAACAATTAAATTAAATAGGAAAAAAGTGATTTGTGGAGCTTGGAAAACTTTTGCGACTTTTACCAGATTATTCCCAAATGTACACCCCACTCCCCCTCCCCCCCCATCAGGGAATGTCATTATTTATTCCCAACGTGCTCTTCAGCAGTCAAGAGGTTAAGAGGAACTCTCGACAAACTTTTCAACAAAGGATATTTTAGAAGACATTTCAAACTATTTCTAAAACTTTTAAATGAAGCTAGCAGACAGCTTTCAACAACCTGTGTTTTACACGTATTGTGATTGCCACCGTGTTTCATGCTGCGATAGAAAAAGAAAGAAACCCACAAAATCAGCATTTTCTTTTAACAAATTTCAAAGCTTGGGAAAGTGCATGACCTCCAAGAAAAGGCGAATAGGAAGAGACAGCAACACACAGGCGCAACACACGGGCGCCACGCACACGGGCGCCGCTCACACGGGCGCCGCGCACACAGGGCTGATACTTTATACTTACTCCGCCATTTTTTTCGCTAGCTCCATGCACGATGCGTTGGAATTGGCAGAGAACAGCACCAGGCCACCTTTGGTGATATTCATCTTGGGAGTTTGTGGCCGCTTCGGACACAAACCTCAGGACCTAGAGTCCTCCTAATACAAAACGGAAGAGAAAAAAAGGAGGTATAATAAAGGCCTTTCTTATTCAGAACAGAATGCATCCCGATTCGGACAACCAGTGGCCCAAGTTATCTATTGAAAAATCCACATTATTCTTTCAAATCTGAATATAGCATTCTGACTTGTGACCATACGAGTGTGAACAAGCACCACTTAATAAAATTATAATTACTCACCTGTCCATGCAATACAGCTCTGCCCTGAGCAGCATACACGCTAATTCCCAGTACATGTGAAACAGAGATGCTGTGGCAATCCTACGAACCTCAAACTGTGCCCTCCCATTTCAGCGGACAGCACTCAGATGTCCCAAATCCTCCCCCTCTGTGCCTTCTCCCCCTCTAGGTCAGTCGAAGCCAGCCCATCACCACCAGATATACTTGTACGCAGTTTGGGGGGTAAACAAGGCTCAACACAAACACAGGTTTATCTTAAATGGTCACACCTTTGTTATTGTGATTATATTATCAGCACACATACCATTGATTTTACGTGCTCATGCCCATCTGCAAGAAATGATTTCAAGTTGTGACCGTAATGCAGGCCAAGAGTTTGAATCCACGGCTCTCCATCTCTATAAAAGGGTGCTACGCTTCAGCACGACTCCGCTCTTATTCATATAAATGGTAGTAAAGCGTGCAGAAGAGTAGCATCTTTTTATGGTTCCTGGCCCATGTTGTATTCACACCGCTAGTGGCAGCTGCTCATTGCTGTGGATGTCACACATCCCATGCAGGTTACTGATTCACACATGTTGTGTGGCTGTCAGCACAGTTGAAACCATCAGAGAACGTTTACAATTATTGCTTCGGTAACACCACCAAAACGTGGCTCTGTAACAAACGCTCAATTTGACACAAACAAAAGGGTTTGTGGGTGACCTTGTGGTCCGGCACATGCAAAGCATCGCAGGAACTCAGACAGGACAAATCATTATTAGGAATCTTTTTGTAAACAACTGATTGTTCCAGACTAGAAATCTTAATGTGAAATAACAAGAAACCAGTAAAAGGCGGCCTATATTAGGGGTGCTGAACACCAGTCCTCAAGACTTCCCCTCCTCCTCAAACAGGTCAGGTTTTCAGGATATCCCTGCTTCAGCACAGGTGGCTCAATCAATGGCTCAGTCAAAGTAGGGATATCCTTAAAACCTGACCTTTGGGGAGGGGGTCGTCAGGACTGGAGTTGAGAACCCCCGAGTATGAATTCACTTAGCTACTGCAGCTACATGTTAATTATACGAGCCACCTGTGCTGTAGCTGAGATATCCTTAAAACCTGACCTGTTGGGGGGAGGGGGGGAGGGGTCTTGAGCATCCCTGGTCTGTATCTCTCTCTCCCTCACCCCCCTCTCCCCCTCCGGGGCTGTGCAGTGAGTAACTGGTCACGATCCCTCTTTACACGGATGAGGAACGCAACTTCTGGAGCGAAGTTTTCATGCTAAGTGCTGGACATTTGCCACCAGATTCTAAATATATCAGCGCTGTGCATATAAACGCACTATATAACACCACAGCTGTTCTTAACTACCTCCAGTGAACCACAAAACACAGAGACAGATCTTCCTGCAGATCTGGATGGCACCAAGAGAGGTACCCCACTGTGAACCCCCCACCCCCGTCACTAACTAGCCCCATATAAAAAATTACCCACAGTGTATGTTACATTATATCTCGCCCTTTTCGTTGGGGCAAAATGTTCTACTAAATATAGCTTGATCTCCGATATATTTTGGACAGCTGTTTGTGTGATCGCTTTGCATTTGGACACCTCTTAAGATATCGGAACCACATTTTGCATGATGGTTCCTGAGATCAAGGAGCAGGTTTTTTGGATACAATTGGACGCCATTTTGAATCAAGATGGCGGACTGAACTTTTCAAAACTGCACCGATTTTAACCAAATTTAATCAGGATAGTAAGTAGCCGGGCGGAATGTAGAAAATGCAGGTTTTCCACATTGGTAACTTTATGTTGGATGCTGCAGTGGGAAAGGAAAAAAAAAATTGTATGTTTTTATGCCTGATGGGGAAAAAAAAAAAGTATCGTTTATCCAACAGCGTTACAATAAGACATACATTTTGTGCATTAACAAAAAAATGTTTTTATCCATTTATAAATCTCAGTATTTTTTGGTTTCTTAGAATTCGAGTAACGCCAGGTCTTTTCCGCTAGTAAAATGGTAAACTGCAGTTTCACAGCCACTTAATTCCCCTTCATTGCAATTTCTACGTGTGACCGCACTGTGAACACATCCTTCCCACACTGGATGCATTTCTGGGCCCTGCTGCGGTGACACGACTGTCCTGTATCACGGATTCGCCGTTACTGCACGGATGCGATTTACTGGGGCGCCATTCCGCCATAGAAAAGGCGAGGCCATCTGAGATTAACTCATTAAGGCTAGGCCATGAAGGTCAGAATGAGGTCTCCTCGCCCATTGTGTTTATGAGCGCGACGGATCCAACAATTAGATGTCAAGGCCACTTATGAATAAAACCTACGTACAACATGCAAGAAAATGATCTGCGTCGGGTAACATCACTAGTTGGTTACTGCAGTAAGTTATTACTCATGAAGTCAAAAAGGTGATAAGCAGTTGGTCAGGTTAATGTTCCACTGCTTGACCTTGAAAGCAACTCTTGGAACGATCCAAGATAAGGTGTTGTTTTGGCATTAGCAAAGTATGCAGTCCTATGTAAAAGATTATTCTCAGCAAGTGTTAATTACAAGCGCATAATTAGTCAACCGCAGCGTTTAGGACAGGGGGGGAGGGGGAGGGGAAGGGGGAACTAACAGTTCAGGTTTTCAGGATATCCTTGCTTCAGCACAGGTGGCTCAATCTGTCCCTGCTTCAGCAGAGGTGGCTCAGTCCTTGCTTCAGTCAATGGCCTCTGATTGGGCCACCTGTGCTGAAGCTGGGAGATCTTTAATACCTGACCTGTTGGGGGGGTTGAGGGGGGGTCTTGAGGACTGGAGTTGAGCCCCCCCCACCCCCCCCTGCTCCGCACCGGAAGGGGAATGAAGCCGTAAAGATTTGCCATCTGGTTTTTTTTTCTACTTTTTTTAAATCCAAGATAGATTACAATCTGCTTTACAGGCACAAAAAGCAACCTCTTAAAAGCACCCCTCCCCCTCATAAAAACCAACCAATGTGAGTTTAACGCCTCTACTGTTAGTGTGTTTGTCCCCGCGCATGTCCTGTTTCTTTTCTCATGTTTTTCTAGTGTTAAAACCATGATTTTAACATCTAGCTTCTGAAGGCGCCATGGTAACATTCAGACTGCTCTGGGAAGAGCTTCATTTTAACCTCCCAGACAGTTAATATGTAAAACGCTCATATCTCCGGAACGAAGCGGGAGATTTAAAATACATTAATAACTAAAACAGGTTTGGAAAGAAGCACCCCCCCCCCCCAAACCGCCTAGCAGAGCGCAGCAATGCCTTCCCTCACATCCGGTGCTCCCTGGCCTCGCTCCTTCACGCAGGCGCGAGCGGGGGATGACGCGGCCAGGTGGCGGTACAGGGAGGAGCCAAGGTGTTTTTGTTTTTTTAGAAACCACAGCCGGGAGCAAGCGCGCTCTTTCTGCTCCCGGCTGACACGTTCGATTGCCTCTGTCATTACTTGTATGTGTTTATGTGTAGGCATTGGGTAAGGAGGGGAGGAGGAGGTCCCTCACAGCCTCCCAAGCGACCTCTTAAAGCAGGGGTGGGCAAAACCAGTCCTCAAGGGCCACCAACAGGTCAGGCTTTAGGAGATCCCTGCTTCAGCACAAGTGGCTCAATCTTTGATTGAGCCATCTGTGCTGAAGCAGGGATCTGCTAAAAACCTAACCTGCTGGCAGCCCATGAGGACTGGATATGCCCACCCCTGTCTTAAAGCTACAACAAGTATTAAATACAAGAATAGTTGCTGTACTTACACAAATAGTTAGCATAATAGTTCATAGTGTGGTGCACGGTGACCCGGGAGAAACTGAGAAGCTGGTACACACCAGATCTGTATTGCATGTGAATTATATCTTTATGTACTGCTGTAAATCACAAAAGGTTAAAAAAAATAAATGTAATTAAATTGAATAGTGACACGAAAGGGTTGATATTTAGGTTGGCAGTGGCAGCGTGTGCACAGCCACCTGTCACATTCTGTGTGTTATATACAGCAGGACGAATAGCAGCTATTGGTCTCAAAACATGCAAAGTGGTGTGTCTGCATGGCCAGCTCTGTGTGACATACAGGTCTCGCTCTACACCAGTGTTTTACAACCGGGGTTGTAACGGGTTCCTTGCAATTTTCAGCTCATCTGAAGATTGTTCCAAAGACAGATGTGAGTAGGGTGGCAGGCTCTGCACTTCCTTAACCCAGGCTGTGCTGGAAAGCTGTGTAATACGGCAGGCATAAGATTATAGGGGTCCGTGTTAAAATGGATAAGCAGCAAGAGGTGACACTGTGATTGCTCATTTGCATGTCATTACCCAGAATCCCTGGCTGCAGACCCACCATGTGAATGTGTTCACAAATGATATGACCAAATACAGAAGAATTTACAATGCATCTGATCTCAGACGCGCTATTAGAGAGGGTTGGGGTTCCATACAATGCATCTGATCTCAGACGCGCTATTAGAGAGGGTTGGGGTTCCATACAATGCATCTGATCTCAGACGCGCTATTAGAGAGGGTTGGGGTTTCTTACAATGCATCTGATCTCAGAAGCGCTATTAGAGAGGGTCGGGGTTCTGCACAATTTCACAATATAATTATAGGTTTCCTTAACAAACAAAAAGAACACTGCTCTGCACACTACATTGAACTAGGGGAGACTCACTGCATTATTCCCCAGTCTGCAGAGCACCATATAGTCACAGTGCTATAAATATCACATTCACATTAAAAAAAATGCATAAAATGGATCAGCAATGATCAAACTGCAGGGCTCTGGCATGGCCATCACTGCACAGCTCACTCGGAAGAGAGTTACTGAGAGAGGAACTAGAGGACACAGAATACACAAGGACACGGATTGATTGCATTACATGTTGATGACAGACCCGAGATTAATCCAGACGGTTCTGGATGGGCCTGCAATGCAATAACCGCGTCCGCAGCGGCTGAGACATGGATAACAGAAGGCACAGAGCACCTACCCCTTCCTCTCCATGTGTAATGAGCCACGCTCACAACAAAAGGAGAAGCACTAGCACGTGTGACAAGCACAGATAAAGGAGACCAGCCGTACCAAAGACACCAGCCCTCCCACTCTGGGCCTTATGACCCAAGATGTGAACCCGCCTGCGCGGAACAATTATTTTAGTGCCATTTAAATGGGGATAAACTCTTCCCCAGGACAGGAACTGGGGCCGCAGTGTCCGGACAACGGGATAATACTGCGCTGGAGATCACAAAGCGGCTGCAATCAGGGACACGGAGTGGGGGATCTGCCACAGAATAATCCCAACACGTGAGGCATCATTGTATATCTCAGGCACAAGAGACGCACAGCAACATGGGGGAATAAAATGGCATGTGTATGTAATGTGCAATCCATGTAACAGAGGAAGTGTGTGATATATATATATATATATATATATTTTTATTTTTTTTAAATATTACATATATTTATACAGAAATAAAGCAACAGGCACACCATCAATATGCAAGATGCAAGATGCAAGATGCTACCCCCCTGGAGCGCTTGATGGAGGCCCCAGTGGGTAGCCGAAACGTTGGGCCGATAGAAGACAATTTCTTTTTGCATATTTTTGGCTTGCCGATCCCGTTATTATTATTGTACAGTACCTTATAGGTACTCTTATAGCAGGACCCTCTCCTGCAGTCTGGTCTACACTATCCAACTGTGTGCCCCAATCCCGGAGACACGCACACAATGGGACAAGGACAAGGACACACACACAATGGGACAAGGACACACACACACACACACACACACACAATGGGACAAGGACACACACAATGGGACAAGGACACACAGACACACACAATGGGACAAGGACACACAGACACACACAATGGGACAAGGACACACAGACACACACAATGGGACAAGGACACACAGACACACACAATGGGACAAGGACACACAGACACACACAATGGGACAAGGACACACACAATGGGACAAGGACACACAGACACACACAATGGGACAAGGACACACAGACACAGACACACACAATGGGACAGGGACACACACAATGGGACAAGGACACACAGACACACACAATGGGACAAGGACACACAGACACACACAATGGGACAAGGACACACAGACACACACAATGGGACAAGGACACACATACACACACAATGGGACAAGGAAACACACACACACAATGGGACAAGGAAACACAGACACACACAATGGGAAAGGAGACACAGACACACACAATGGGACAAGGACACACAGACACACACAATGGGACAAGGACACACAGACACACACAATGGAACAAGGAGACAGACACACAGTGAGACACAATGGGACAAGGACACACATACACAATGGGACAAGGAGACACAGTGACACACACACCGCCCGGATAACTCACCCAGTATGGGCTGTGGGGGGCCCCCTTGTCAGACGGATTCTCGGCCCCGGGCCCGGGTTACCCGCGGGTGAGCGCCCGTCTCTCCCACACTGAAAATGGCGGCACCGCAAATGCCTGGGGAGCGCAGAACACATCGATCAAAGCTTAGTCCGCCCCGTGTGTGACGTCACCAGACACACGGGCGGTCAATGGCAGGCATAGAAATGGAGCGAGCGCATCGATCCCCACTGACAGGAGAGCATCAGATGTCCATAGAGACCAGCCCATCTAATACAGGGACCAGCCCATCTAATACAGGGACCAGCCCATCTAATACAGGGACCAGCCCATCTAATACAGGGACCAGCCCATCTAATACAGGGACCAGCCCATCTAATACAAAGAGCAGGGACCAGCCCATCTAATACAAAGAGCGGGGACCAGCCCATCTGATACAAGGAGGGGTGCCCAACCCATCTAATACAAGGAGGGGGCCCAGTCCATCTGATACAAGGAGGGGTGCCCAACCCATCTAATACAGGGAGGGGGTACAAGCCCATCTAATACAAGGAGGGGGGATCAGCCCATCAAATACAAGGAGGGGTGACCAGCCCATCTAATACAAGGAGGGGTGCCCAACCCATCTAATACAAGGAGGGGTGCCCAACCCATCTAATACAAGGAGGGGTGACCAGACCATCTGATACAAGGAGCGGGGACCAGCCCATCTGATACAAGAAACCGGGACCAGCCCATCTAATACAAGGAGCGGGGAGCAGCCCATCTAATACAAGGAGCGGGGAGCAGCCCACCTGATACAAGGAGGGGTGCCCAACCCATCTAATACAAGGAGGGGTGACCAGCCCATCTGATAAAAGGAGGGGTGCCCAACCCATCTAATACAAGGAGGGGTGCCCAACCCATCTAATACAAGGAGGGGTGCCCAGCCCATCTAATACAAGGAGGGGTGACCAGTCCATCTGATACAAGGAGCCGGGACCAGCCCATCTGATACAAGGAGCCGGGACCAGCCCATCTGATACAAGGAGGGGTGACCAGCCCATCTGATACAAGGAGGGGTGCCCAACCCATCTAATACAAGGAGGGGTGACCAGCCCATCTGATACAAGGAGGGGTGCCCAACCCATCTAATACAAGGAGGGGTGCCCAGCCCATCTAATACAAGGAGGGGTGCCCAGCCCATCTAATACAAGGAGGGGGGGATCAGCCCATCTGATAGAAGGAGGGGTGACCAGTCCATCTGATACAAGGAGGGGGGACCAGCCCATCAAATACAAGGAGGGGGGACCAGCCCATCTAAAACAAGGATGGGGGACTAGCCCTTCCTAAACAATGACATACAGAGTGATAAGCCGTACTTAAACAGGGACAGGCAGAGTGACCAGGGGAAAGTGTCCAACCACCATACCCAGACAGGGAGTGTGACCAGCCATACCTAATTAGCGATAAACTAAGTGACCAATCACACTTAAACTGGTACAGGTAAAGCCATGTATGTGCCACCTCACCCATATTTAGTGCAGACCATTACTTTATCACCATTGTATCACTGCGTCCCGCGGCGAGCCCCCAGATATTGGGTAGCTGAGCCCCGGCTGGGGAGAGAGGAGCAGCCCGCTGTGAAATGGACCCTGTGTCCGGTTTTGATGTCTCTGCGTAATCAGAGCGTCCGCCACTGTAATGAGCCTGGACATAGAGACTCGTTGGGCTCTGCTCGGATTCAGCGCTCGGCTGCGAGTATCTTCCATTCACCTGAAAGTGAGCTTAATATATCCGGGTCAGGGCCGACTTCCATGGGTGCAGATCCGCAAAGAGAGTATATATTTCTTAACACACAAACACTATATATATATGTATATATATATAGCAACTGGAAATATTTCTGTATGCTCATTTGCATGTCTAAGACATGCAAATGAGCCTACAGTCATATTTCCATTTGCTATTATAGTATATGCTTTACTGGGGAGGGTTATATATAAGTATATGTGTGTGTGTGTATAGTCAGATATATATATATATGTTTGTATATACACACACATATATATACAAAATACAATGATGCCTGGTGCACTCCAAAAGCAAAAAATGGTATATAAGGGCTATTTATAGGGTGCCAGCAGAAAGACTTGGATCCCAAACCAGTCCAAAGCAATACAGAAAAGAGAAAAATCTGCAGCACTCACCAAGATGATGTCAAAAATTGTATTTATTCACACCGTGTGAAGTAACCGAACACAGCTTCGCTTTCTTCACATGGTGTGAATAAATACCTTTTATGACAACATTATCTTGGTGAGTGCTGTAGATTTTTGTTTTATATATATATAAATATAGAGAGGTAATACCGGTATACACATACATGTCCTGAGAGGTAATACCGGTATACACATACAAGTCCAGAGAGGTAATACAGGTATACACATACACGCTCAGAGAGGTAATACCGGTATACACATACACGCCCAGAGAGGTAATACCGGTATACACATACACGCCCAGAGAGGTAATACCGGTATACACATACGCGCCCAGAGAGGTAATACCGGTATACAGATACACGCCCAGAGAGGTAATACCGGTATACACATACACGCCCAGAAAGGTAATACCGGTATACACATACACGTCCGGAGAGGTAATACCGGTATACACATACACGCCCAGAGAGATAATACCGGTATGCACATACATGTCCGGAGAGGTAATACCGGTATACACATACCGGTATACACATACACGCCCAGACAGGTAATACCGGTATACACATACACGCCCAGAGAGGTAATACCGGTATACACATACACGCCCAGAGAGGTAATACCGGTATACACATACACGCCCAGAGAGGTAATACCGGTATACACATACACGCCCAGAGAGGTAATACCGGTATACACATACACGTCCGGAGAGGTAATACCGGTATACACATACACGTCCGGAGAGGTAATACCGGTATACACATACACGTCCGGAGAGGTAATACCGGTATACACATACACGTCCGGAGAGGTAATACCGGTATACACATACACGTCCGGAGAGGTAATACCGGTATACACATACACGTCCGGAGAGGTAATACCGGTATACACATACACGTCCAGAGAGGTAATACCGGTATACACATACATGTCCGGAGAGGTAATACCGGTATACACATACATGTCCAGAGAGGTAATACCGGTATACACATACATGTCCAGAGAGGTAATACCGGTATACACATACATGCCCAGAGAGGTAATACCGGTATACACATACATGTCCAGAGAGGTAATACCGGTATACACATACATGCCCAGAGAGGTAATACCGGTATACACATACATGTCCAGAGAGTTAATACCGGTATACACATACATGTCCAGAGAGGTAATACCGGTATACACATACATGTCCAGAGAGGTAATACCGGTATACACATACATGTCCAGAGAGGTAATACCGGTATACACATACATGTCCAGAGAGGTAATACCGGTATACACATACATGTCCAGAGAGGTAATACCGGTATACACATACATGTCCAGAGAGGTAATACCAGTATACACATACATGCCCAGAGAGATAATACCGATATACACATACACATACAGAGAGGTAATACCGCTCTACACATACATGTCCAGAGAGGTAATACCGATATACACATACACGCCCAGAGAGGTAATACCGGTATACACATACATGTCCAGAGAGGTAATACCGATATACACATACACGCCCAGAGAGGTAATACCGGTATACACATACACGCCCACAGAGATAATACCGATATACACATACACGTCCAGAGAGGTAATACCGGTATCCACATACAGAGTTGTAATACCGGTATACACATACACACCCAGAGAGGTAATACCGGTATACACATACATGTCCAGAGAGGTAATACCGGTATACACATACACGCCCAGAGAGGTAATACCGGTATACACATACACGCCCAGAGAGGTAATACCGGTATACACATACACGTCCAGAGAGGTAATACCGCTATACACATACACGCCCAGAGAGGTAATACCGCTATACACATACATGTCCAGAGAGGTAATACCGGTATACACATACATGTCCAGAGAGGTAATACCAGTATACACATACATGCCCAGAGAGATAATACCGGTATACACATACAGAGAGGTAATACCGCTATACACATACATGTCCAGAGAGGTAATACCGGTATACACATACACGTCCAGAGAGGTAATACCGGTATCCACATACAGAGAGGTAATACCGCTCTACACATACATGTCCAGAGAGGTAATACCGATATACACATACACGCCCAGAGAGGTAATACCGGTATACACATACATGTCCAGAGAGGTAATACCGATATACACATACACGCCCAGAGAGGTAATACCGGTATACACATACATGTCCAGAGAGGTAATACCGATATACACATACACGCCCACAGAAATAATACCGATATACACATACACGTCCAGAGAGGTAATACCGGTATCCACATACAGAGAGGTAATACCGGTATACACATACACACACAGAGAGGTAATACCGGTATACACATACATGTCCAGAGAGGTAATACCGGTATACACATACACGCCCAGAGAGGTAATACCGGTATACACATACACGTCCAGAGAGGTAATACCGCTATACACATACACGCCCAGAGAGGTAATACCGCTATACACATACATGCCCAGAGAGGTAATACCGGTATACACATACACGCCCAGAGAGCTAATATCGGTATACACATACACACCCAGAGAGGTAATACCGGTATACACATACACACCTAGAGAGGTAATACCGGTATACACATACATGTCCCGAGAGGTAATACCGGTATACACATACACGCCCAGAGAGGTAATACTGGTATACACATACACACCTAGAGAGGTAATACCGGTATACACATACACACCCAGAGAGGTAATACCGGTATACACATACACGCCCAGAGAGGTAATACCGGTATACACATACACGTCCAGAGAGGTAATACCGCTATACACATACACGCCCAGAGAGGTAATACCGGTATGCACATACATGTCCAGAGAGCTAATACCGGTATACACATACATGTCCAGAGAGCTAATACCGGTATACACATACACGCCCAGAGAGGTAATACCGGAATACACATACATGCCCAGAGAGGTAATACCGGAATACACATACATGTCCAGAGAGCTAATACCGGTATACACATACACGCCTAGAAAGGTAATACCGGTATACACATACACGCCCAGAGAGGTAATACCGGTATACACATACATGTCCAGAGAGGTAATACCGGTATACACATACACGCCCAGAGAGGTAATACCGGAATACACATACATGCCCAGAGAGGTAATACCGGAATACACATACATGTCCAGAGAGCTAATACCGGTATACACATACACGCCTAGAGAGGTAATACCGGTATACACATACACGCCCAGAGAGGTAATACCGGTATACACATACATGTCCAGAGAGGTAATACCGGTATACACATACACACCCAGAGAGGTAATACCGGTATACACATACACGCCCAGAGAGGTAATACTGGTATACACATACACGCCCAGAGAGGTAATACCGGTATACACCTACACGCCCAGAAAGGTAATACCGATATACACATACACGCCCAGAGAGGTAATACTGGTATACACATACACACCCAGAGAGGTAATACTGGTATACACATACACGTCCAGAGAGGTAATACTGGTATACACATACACACCCAGAGAGGTAATACCGGTATACACATACACGCCCAGAGAGGTAATACTGGTATACACATACACACCCAGAGAGGTAATACCGGTATACACCTACACGCCCAGAAAGGTAATACCGATATACACATACACACCCAGAGAGGTAATACCGGTATACACATACACACCCAGAGAGGTAATACCGGTATACACATACACGCCCAGAGAGGTAATACCGGTATACACATACACGCCCAGAGAGGTAATACCGGTATACACATACACGTCCAGAGAGGTAATACCGCTATACACATACACGCCCAGAGAGGTAATACCGGTATGCACATACATGTCCAGAGAGCTAATACCGGTATACACATACATGTCCAGAGAGCTAATACCGGTATACACATACACGCCCAGAGAGGTAATACCGGAATACACATACATGCCCAGAGAGGTAATACCGGAATACACATACATGTCCAGAGAGCTAATACCGGTATACACATACACGCCTAGAGAGGTAATACCGGTATACACATACACGCCCAGAGAGGTAATACCGGTATACACATACATGTCCAGAGAGGTAATACCGGTATACACATACACACCCAGAGAGGTAATACCGGTATACACATACACGCCCAGAGAGGTAATACTGGTATACACATACACGCCCAGAGAGGTAATACCGGTATACACCTACACGCCCAGAAAGGTAATACCGATATACACATACACACCCAGAGAGGTAATACCGGTATACACATACACGCCCAGAGAGGTAATACTGGTATACACATACACACCCAGAGAGGTAATACTGGTATACACATACACGTCCAGAGAGGTAATACTGGTATACACATACACACCCAGAGAGGTAATACCGGTATACACATACACGCCCAGAGAGGTAATACTGGTATACACATACACGCCCAGAGAGGTAATACCGGTATACACCTACACGCCCAGAAAGGTAATACCGATATACACATACACACCCAGAGAGGTAATACCGGTATACACATAAACACCCAGAGAGGTAATACCGGTATACACATACACGCCCAGAGAGGTAATACCGGTATACACATACACGCCCAGAGAGGTAATACTGGTATACACATACACACCCAGAGAGGTAATACTGGTATACACATACACGTCCAGAGAGGTAATACTGGTATACACATACACACCCAGAGAGGTAATACCGGTATACACATACATGTCCAGTATTATCTCTCATTTTTTACTGGACAGTGTCCAAATACAGGACAGTCCGGTTCAATGCTGGACACCTGGCAGCGTTACTTCTGTACTCGTCTCCTACAATGTGGTCAAATAATGTTTACTATTCATACTTAACAATACATCACCGAGATATTTTCTTCGTTTCTAAGCATTTTGAGGGCTTCCTGGTAAATGTAGCTTTGCGTTGGTGCGTTTCCTGTTACAGTGTCGCACATAGTGACCAGTGCCGGGTCCTTTGCTTGTTTATCACACAATGAGCACAGTTGCCAGTGGAACCTGTGCAGCAGCCTTTGTTATGGACTAACGACTCCAACACAAACAGCACAATAAGGTATCGTATTCCTGTCCGTGGTGTGTGATTAATAGCCCCAGCACTGCCACAGCGGCACGCAGCATATTCATAATTATTCCAATAATAACCCCCCGGATAAATCCTGTATTACAGGCCACGTGCTGCGAGATTCTGACGGCAGATAAGATCCACGTGGCCCAGCTTCTCTGCCCAATTTCCTGTCTCCTGTAAAACCTCAGAGCCTGTTTGATTCTTGGCGTTGCTGAGCGCTGCCTCCCTCCCACTTTAGAGAATTACCTTTTATTCTAACACTTCTCTTTCTCTGATATATACTCCCCTCTGGGGCTTTGTTAGAACCCTTTATGTACTGTATATGAAAGTTTCGGTCATATCCTTCCTTTGGAGGATCCACCCTCACTCCCCCCCCTCTCCACTTCTCCCCCCTCCACAACTTCTCTCTCCCTCCACTTCTCCCCCCTCCACTCCTTCTCTCTCCCTCCACTTCTATCTCCCCCCTCCACTCCTCTCCCCCTCTAAGCCCTCCTCTCTCCCACCCTCCTCTCTCCCCCCATCCTCTGCCCCCTCCACTCCTCTCTCCACCCTCCTCCTCTCTCCCCCTTCCTCCTCTCTCTCCCCCCTTCCTCCTCTCTCTCCCCCCCTTCCTCATCTCTCCCCCTTCCTCATCTCTCCCCCCTTCCTCATCTCTCCCCCCTCCTCCTCTCCCCCTCTCCTCTCTCACCCCCACATCTCTCCCTCCCCCTTCCTCCTCTCTCCCCCTCCTTCCTCCTCTCTCCCCCTCCTCCTCTCTTCCCCCCCTCCTCCTCTCTTCCCCCCCTCCTCCTCTCTCCCCCCCTCCTCCTCTCTCCCCCCCCTCCTCCTCTCTCCCCCCCCTCCTCCTCTCTCCCCCCCCTCCTCCTCCTCTCTCCCCCCCCTCCTCCTCCTCTCTCCCCCCCCTCCTCCTCCTCCCTCCCCCCTCCTCCTCTCTCCCCACCCCCTCCACCTCTCTCCCGCCCCCCCCCTGGTACTAAGATTGCAAATTTTGTCCGCACAGTGACCATAGTGTTGTCATTCCGTGTTACTTTGTATCACAAATTATTTATCCGCATACAGTTGTAATTCCTTTACTATAAATATAATCCTATTTCCTTAACAACGTTGGCTGCAGATTGGAAATATGATGACCTACGTGTCGTAAACAGCTTTTTCGAAACAAAATTGGTGCATGTAAATTTCATTTTAAATTGCACAATACAGATCTAAATACAGATGTAATAAAAATGGTATCTGTGCGCCACAAAAATAGTTGAAACTTTGTCCAAATCGTCTGCCAAGTAAAATCTGGCATAAACCTAAAAGGTCAGAACATAGTGTGAGCACATATTTACATCCCTATGCATCAACCAAAACTGTATTCTAACGCAGCATGGATGTTTCATTATATAGGTTAATAAAATGGATTATTTTCACGGTATGGCTAATATAAATAATATTACACTAATCATTTATATTTACCAACACTGGTTCTAGATTTTAACAAAAAATTCAATCTTATACTATATTAGTGAAAGCACTGCCTGCCTGCTGGATGTCCGGTGTCCCTAGGGGAAATCTCATTGGTCCCTTGGGCCGCCCCCGCACACCTCTCATTGGCCTGAGGCGGAGTGACGGCCCAAAGGACACACAGGGACACACACACACACACAGGGACACAAACACACACACAGGGACACACACACACACACACACACACACACAGACACACACACACACACACACTCACACACACACACACACAGGGACACACACACACACAGTAGGGGGGGGGGTGTACATTAGCAGCATTGTATAACCCGGGGGGGGGGGCTCACATACCCGCCTCCGCCTCCGCCTCTTCCTCCCCGAAATCAGCCTCCACACCCGCGCGCACGTCCTCCTCTCCCCGTGTCTCCCGCGCTTTCAAACACCCCCCCCCCCCCCGGCGCCGCTACAGTGAGCGGAGGAGCGAGTGCCCGGGACACAGCGGGGGAGCGGCCACAACAAGCTGCCTCCCGCCTCAGTTCCACGTGGGAGCGGCCGGACGGGTGAGTGAGCGGCCTTCACCCACCCCTCACCCCCCTTCAAATCACCTCCCCTCCACCCCCCCCCCCCCGGCGTCGCTACAGTCAGCGGAGCGAGCGAGCGCCCGGGACACAGCGGGGGAGCGGCCACAACAAGCTGCCTCCCGCCTCAGATCCACGTGGGAGCGGCCGGACGGGTGAGGGAGCTGCCGGACGGGTGAGTGAGCGGCCGGACGGGTGAGGGAGCGGCCTTCACCTCCCCTCACCCCCCTTCACCTCACCTCCCCTCACCCACCCCTCACCTCCCCTCACTCCACTTCCCTTCCCTTCCACCTTCCTCCACCCCCCCTTCACCTCCCCTCCACCCCCCCTTCACCTCCACCCCCCTTCACCTCCCCTTCACCCCCCCCACCTCCCCTTCACCCCCCACCTCCCCTTCACCCCCCACCTCCCCTTCACCCCCCCACCTCCCCTCCACCCCCCCTTCACCTCCCCTCCACCCCCCCTTCACCTCCCCTCCACCCCCCCCCTTCACCTCCCCTCCACCCCCCCCTTCACCTCCCCTCCACTCCCCCCCCCTCACCTCCCCTCCACCCCCCCCTTCACCTCCCCTCCACCCCCCCTCCACCCACCCCTTCACCTCCCCTCCACCCCCCCCTTCACCTCCCCTCCACCCCCCCCCTTCACCTCCCCTCCACCCCCCCCTTCACCTCCCCTCCACCCCCCCCCTTCACCTCCCCTCCACCCCCACCCTTCACCTCCCCTCCACCCCCACCTTCACCCCCCCTTCACCGTCCCTTCACTCCCCCCTTACAACCTCCCACCACCTCCTCACCACCTCCACCCCCCTTCCCACCTCCCCCACCCCCCTTCCCAACTCCCCACCACCTCCCCCCCCTTCCCCCCACCCCCCCCCCCTTCCCACCACCTCCCCCCCACCCCCCTCCTTCCCACCACCTCCCCCCCACCCCCCCCCCTTCCCACCACCTCCCCCCCCACCCCCCCTTCCCTGAGGCGGAGTCACGGGCCAAAGGACACACAGGGACACAGACACACACACACGTAGACACACACACACACACACACGTAGACACACACACACACACAGACGTAGACACACACACACGTATACACACACACACACGTATACACACACACACGTATACACAAACACACACACGTAGACACAAACACACACACGTAGACACACACACACACATAGACACACACGTAGACACACACGTACACACACACACACACGTACACACACACACGTACACACACGCACGTAGACACACACACACGTACACGTAGACACACACACATGTACACGTAGACACACACACACATGTACACGTAGACACGTACACACACACACACACACACACACATGTACATGTACACACACACACACACACATGTACACGTAGACACGTACACACACACACATGTACACGTATACTCACACACATGTACACGTACACACACACATGGAGAGATACACACACACACATGGAGACATACACACACACACATGTACACATACACACACACGTATACACTCACACACGTATACACACAGGTATACATACACATAATGTATACACACACACACATGTATACACACACATGTATACACACACATGTATACACACACACACATGTATACACACACACATGTATACACACACACACATGTATACACACACACACACACACGTGTATACACACACACACACGTGTATACACACACACATGTGTATACACACACACATGTGTATACACACACATGTGTATACACACACATGTGTATACACACACATGTATACACACACACACATGTATACACACATACACATGTATACACACACACACATGTATACACACACACACACACTTATACACACACACACATACAATGTATACACACAAACATGTATACACACACACAAACATGTATACACGTGTATACACACACATGTGTATACACACACACGTATACACACACACAATATATACATACACACAATGTATACACACATGTGTATACACACACGTGTATACACACACACACATGTGTATACACACACACGTGTATACACACACACACGTGTATACACACACACATGTGTATACACACACACACACACGTGTATACACACACACACGTGTATACACACACACGTACACACACACATACAATGTATACACACAAACATGTATACACACACACACCCCAGCACCACCACATCAGCACACCGGTATGCCCCCCCAGCACACTGGCATTCTCGCCTCCCCACCATTCCCAGCCCCCATCAACACCCACACATCGCCACCTTTGCACCTCCCCCATCGGCACACCCACATCCGCACCCCCACATCAGCACCAAACCCTCCCAAATCAGCACACCAATACAATCACCATCAGTACAGCCACAGCAGCACTACCACCGCACATGGGCCGCGTGGACCACTCCCCACCCAAATCCCACACCCACACCACAAACATCCCGGGCAACGCCGGGGCTCTCAGCTAGTTCTATATAATAATTAGATTGTAAGCTCATCGGAGCAGGGACTCCTTTTCCTAAATGTTACTTTTATGTCTGAAGCTCTTCTTCCCATTATGTGTTATTTGTATTATGTGTTATTTATATGATTGTCGTGTGTATAACTGCTGTAAGGCGCTATGTACATTAATGGCGCTATATAAATAAAGACATACATACATACATACATATACGTCAAAAACAATGGGGAAATTGCTGCTGAAAATGTTCGGAACGGGCCGCTGCAGCTCAACCCCCTTATAACGCCGTGCTTGGGGTCCAAAGAATCACATCGCGTTATAAGCGGATCGCGTTAGAAATAATGTACAATTGTATGCATTGTACAATAAAGTATTTAAGATACCAATAATCGTGTTGTAAAGTATTCCTAAATACGAAAATTGGGAGCCACGCTTGCATCGCGTTATAAGCGGATCCGCGTTATAAGCGGATTCGCGTTGTAATGAATCGCGTTATAAGCGGATTCGCGTTGTAGCGGATCGCAGTGTAACGGATTTAGCTGTAATATAGAATGATTCCCTTAACCTTTGTTGTAGTAGGAGCCCCCTCTAGTGTGGAATACGAGTACTGCAGTAGCTGGTTGGACATATCATTACACAGCAAACTTTTGGGTAATATAAAAAGATTTTGCTGGAAGGTGAAAGCATCAAATAAAAATGATCACTGCAGATAAGAAGAGACATGAGTTATCTGCTTTAAAGCGGCAATCTCACCAGCTAACCGTCTATGTTTTACAGGTTGGGAAGCAAGGATCCTCCGGAGTTAAACCGCGCTATATTCCGCTTCAGCGGCCCCGCCGTTTCCCGAGCTACTTACCAGTAAAGTAACCGGCGCTATGTCCTGGTTTTTAAAGGGAATTTAGATGGGCGTCCAATAGGAAACCACAACCAATGACATTGAGTCTTCCTATTGGCACAAGGGACGCGTGAGATATGGTAGCCATTTTGTTTCCCCATAAAATGTAAAACCAGTAAGTATTTCAGAAACTGAAAGTAGTGTGGCTGATCTCAAGGGGACCCCTCAATTCCCATCACGTACAAAAAAAGAGGGGGGGGGAGAAATAATTAAAAAATAAGGTCACAACTTTTGAACAGCGTTTAATGAACATGTACAGGACTAATAAAAGTATAAGACGCATCAGAACAGGAGACGATGAAACAAAACGCACGGCGCAGGGAAGCCCGGGCCAGCAGGAGCCGCGTAGTCTGTCCGTCAGGGACGATGTGCAACCAAATGAAGACAACTTTTATTTGAAGAGTTACTGGTGAAAAAGACCCGGTACTTCAAAAAGTCTGGACTTTTGAAGAAGAGGACTGGTACGTTTTAGGCCGTGATTCTGCTAGCGCCTTGTCCATCAACCAAGCACCTTCCTGTCTTCCCAAGCAAACGCCAATTCATCCTCCTCTCCTCCGCAAAACCCAGCTGCTGGCCGCACCGCTGACCCTTCGCCCGTTTCCCAGGTGTCCCTTTTATGTCTGAAGCGCTTCTTCCCATTATGCGTTATCTGTATTATTTGTTATTTATATGACATGTATATTATTGCTGTGAGGCGCTGTGCACGTTAATGGCGCTATATAAATAAAGATATATATATACGTAAGTACATACAAACTATAGTTTAGGAGTGAGTCAAGTGTTATCAATCCATACTTGGACTAGAAGAAATTGAGCAGCAGCTCTCGAGTTATATTCATTTCTATGAATAAGAAAGAGAAAATAAGCTTTATCACCCAAGCACATTTCTGAAAAGCCCTATCCCGAACCCCCCACTTCCCACTCCTTTTATATCATTTATTTAATTATTATGTACTTATTATTTATTCCCCCCGTGCTCCCAACAAAAAGTGCATTTAAACTTTAATAAAATATTACGTTTAAAACGTGCAGATATTCAGTTGAAGTTGTCCTAGATTTTCCATTTGTTTCGAGTGTGTATTTTATTGTATAAACATTTAGCAGGCCTCTTCTCGAAATAACTATTGCCCACTTATTGCAGGCTCATTAAATCGCTGCTTTGCATTGAAGTGCAGGCTCCTCTTAGCAAAAAGGTGAAATATGACAATTCTTCCTTTCTTAGGGCAGCCTTCTAACTCTATACTGATAGCGAGAGTAATTGCAGCTTTAGTTCCTGTTACACACGTAGTTGTGAATACATTGGCCATGATATTGGTCTCTATTCGATTAGTAATGGATAAACAGAGCTCATAGAATTGATACAGAACACTGGTTTATTGCACAATTCCCATTATTTTTATTACAGGGAAATGTGTAAAAGCTCATAAACAGGGAGTAAAACAAAGCATATCCCTTATTCCTTCCCAGTCCTGCTCTCTCACTATATCTCCGTGTTTTGCCCGGTCTATATCTTGTTCCCTGCCCACTCTTTCCATCGAACTCCTATATATTTCTTCTCCTGTCCCCTGCTCCCGTCTCTCTTTCCATCCCTCCATATTCCTCTCCCTGTATCTCTTCTCCCCCTAAGGGGTTTGTTTGCATCTGATCCAGTGCTGGCCTGTCACTGCAGGGTGTCACATGGGAGTGCAATGCCACCTCATCAGAGAGTGACATCACATTGGGAGTTTGATGACATCACCACATGGCAATATTTAGGCAGGTTTGCCCACACATCTGAGGCGCATTTGCTCTGGGCATTGGAGGTTAAAAGTTGTTGTGAGTTTAGAAGAGAGAATTTGTGGGGGGTTTTCGACATGGGTCAAAGTTGTGTGCGGGCACAACGCCAACGCGGGACGTCTAAGGACGGAAATGCGAAGGGGCGTTCGTGGATTCAGAGGCGCTCCAAGAGATCCCAACAGGAACAGGTTTGTTTTGTTACTATACTTATATTGGACAAAAGAAAAGAGAGGGACAAACGGATTTATTGTCATTATTTAAATAAAACATGTTTAGACAGAACTGCGCCTTAAACCCTGATACCAGCGACTCAGTACAACTTGTGCAGGTATTGGATGCAATGTGCAGAGTTGTACTTTGTTTAGATTAAGGCAACGTTTATAGTACAAGCGCGCGAAGGAGCGGATGGCATGGCGTGCGCCGGAGTGCATGGCATCGCGCGTGCACCGGAGTGCATGGCATCGCGCGTGCGCCGGAGTGCATGGTGTGCGAGTGCGACGGAGTGCATGGTGTGCGAGTGCGACGGAGTGCATGGTGTGCGAGTGCGCCGGAGTGCATGGTGTGCGAGTGCGACGGAGTGCATGGCATTGCGCGTGCGCCGGAGTGCATGGTGTGCGAGTGCGACGGAGTGCATGGTGTGCGAGTGCGACGGAGTGCATGGCATTGCGCGTGCGCCGGAGTGCATGGTGTGCGAGTGCGACGGAGTGCATGGCATGGCGTGTGAAGGAGCGGATGGCATCGGTGCCTGTCGCTCGAGCGATCCCTGCACTCTGATGGGTGGCGTTGCCGTGACGTCCAGAGGCTGGTTCGCCCTCATTGGCTGAACCACTCACGTGAAAATTATTTGTCGACTCAAAACTCTGCTGCGTGGTCGCTCTTCCTCACTGGCGCGCACTATGGCCGGCCCGATAGCGATGCTGCATTTTGTTTGCGTCGCACGTACTATAATCGCGGCCTTAGATGTTGTTTACCATCAATGTCAAACCGTGCCTCTTTATTTCAAATAGTTTCATATCCACATTAATTTCAGGGCAGCTAATGAGATGGCGCCAACCATCAGAATACTCATCACAATAAAATACCTGTGACAAAAACAAATAATACAGTTTTACTTCTAGTTATTTTTATTCATTAGACCTAAATAATGTGATTATGTTATTTGCCAATGTATCCACAAGGTACAAACAAGCAACATTACCCGTGAGATGTCTCTAACTCCATTTACGCACAAACAGCTACATATTCAACAACTTACGTGTTACACTTTCCTTCAGCACCACAAAAAGCTACAAGACACTAAGGGGCGGTTTAGATTTGGCTAATGACAGTGGACTCGAAGCTCAAACTCATTAAGTGGGAGCAAATGGCTGGTTTGCACCTCAAAAAAATGAGACCCCAATTTAGAGTTTGCCAAAAATAGGCACAAAAGGCATTTAAAAAAAAAAAAAACTTCTGGGTCGAGCACCAGGTGCAAATCAGACCACACTACAAAGACCCTGCATGTGTAACATGCATTTTGGGAAACCATGTTGCTTTTGCTGCTCTGTTAATGCACAGGCGCTACCTGCACAGATTCTTATTCAGGTGATTAGACCAAGACCCCGGGAAGGGAAATCATTTATAGGCGGGAGTCAGTATATGTGGCAAGCATAATTATGTGGAACTCAATGTGTACCAGCCAACACCTCATATAATCCCGGAAATATCACATCTTATTCCATCTGATCTAGATCCACAAATTCTAATTAGAACAGCTATCCCCCCAAACTAAACTCCTGTCTGTACCCCACTTCTGTGCTGCAGGATCATGTCACACACACATATACACACACACTTCAGCTACACACACACACACTGCAGCTATACACACACTGCAGCTCCACACACACACCTACACACACACTGCAGCTACACTCTAAACTCTTCCTCTCTCTCCCCTCCATTCTCTCTTTCTCCCGTCTCTCCCTGCTTCCCTCTCTCCCCTCACCACAATACATCCCCTACACCACAATATCCACACATTACATAACATCGCCTCCCCCCTCCGCCCCCCCACAGTACCCACACAATATACACCCGTCCTCCACAATACCCACACGTTTTGGGGCTGGTTGGCATGTGGTAGCAAGGCCTGTGGTAGCACGCCAGTCCACCGCATGACTTCCGGTTTTACCTGTTTTAACCCAACTTTCTTCCATTGTTTTAAATGAATGAAGATCAGCTTCTCCCCCCCCCAAAAGTATTTTGTAGCTTCCACCAATGGAACTGCCCTCCCAATCCAATCAGGGCGTTTCTGTCACCCAATAAGATTTCTGATTTGTATTAGTTACATTTCTAACTGAACATAGATGATCGTGCCCAAATCCTCTAGCAATTCTCTAATTGTGGGAATCTGAGCCAAGGGGGTTTAAATCCCCATTTCTTATGGTAGAAAAGTTACCCATTAGAAACGGTCTGATGGTCATTAAAAGGGAACAGCGTATGTTATAATGACTTCTAATGTACATGATACCGCGCTCCTCCCTATAGAAGTTTGCTGCAGGTAAAAAGATAGGCCTTACATATAGAAAAAGAACGATTCCTGCGCTCCTACCAATTAGGCTAAGATAAAATAATATTCTCATGAAAAAGGGTATTTGATTAAACCCTTTGGCCAAAGCATTTGTAAGCCTGCATGCCACGTCAAGGCAACCCGTTTAATGCAGGTACCTACACTATACTGTATATACATGTAATAATTGTCCCATGGACTGGTGAAAAAGTGTTAAATGCCCTGTACAGTTTCTCACTAATATTAGGCAATCCTTTTCCTTGCTGCATACTTCCATAGGGCATTTTAAATTTAGTATCTCTGGAACGTCATAGGGGTAGGTTATTGGCTCATCTGCTTTACATAGCAGTTACTGAGCCCCTACCAATTTTCCAATTAGTGCAGGTATATTACACCCCAGTGTCAGTCTGGACATCACCCTCCATTGAATGGTGGGTGAATGAGTAAGGCTGACAGAGAGATGTATATGTGTAAGTTGTATTATATTCACACCAGGGAATTTGTGCACCCTGATTACCTTTATAGCAAAGGTAAGTATGATACTGGCTTTAGCCAGATTTTAATTGCACTATTCACATAAGCTTATGCTTTATTTAACCCCTTCAGGGCTTTAACACTTTTTCACCAGTCCATGGGACCATTATTACATATATATACAGTATAGTGTAGGTACCTGCATTAAACGGGTTGCCTTGACGTGGCATGCAGGCTTACAAATGCTTTGGCCAAAGGGTTTAACCAAATACCCTTTTTCATGAGAATATTATTTTATCTTAGCCTAATTGGTAGGAGCGCAGGAATCGTTCTTTTTGTTTTTCTATAATGACTTCTAATACCATATCCTGCAGATGGACTTCATACCCTGCATTATATAGAGGAGATGTGACCTCCATGGGAATGTGCCACGTTCAATGTCCTTAGGTGTATAATGTAAAGCGTAGATAATTACCAGGTCGCATATTGAGGGAGGGAATGTACATTACTGTCTGCTGAATAAATACTGTCATTACAGGAGACAATATCTGTGGAGGACGAGGGTACTGTGGTAAAAACCCAGGTGTGGGACGAGGGCGAAGGATTTGGACTGGAAGCATCAGCGGAACCATCCATAAAATCAGTGGAATAGTAAGTGATATGCACAGTTTCTGTAGGGATTCAGTGCCAGGAATATCCACATTCACTGTCTATATTTGGTATGGGGACAGGGGGCATTTAGTAAGCGAGGTAATGTAGTAAATATATACATTCTCTGTCGTATGAAAGGCATTGTAGGGATTGAATTGCTGGAGACAAGTCACTAAAGGTAGATAAAAAAGCAGGGCTCCAAAAAAGGTTTGGCGTGAAAATGATTTGACGCCTGTGTGTGCTGCGTTGGTGGGCCAGCGGCAACCCCTGCGACCCCACGACCTCCCTCGCTCTTGGTAGAGGTCTTTGTGTGCAAATCTGGCCAGCTGAATGGCCACTGCAAAAATGTCCCTAATTGGCCCAGAAGGCCTGGGGTGAGTCTGTGACGTAAGCCCCCCTGCAATTGGCAAAATCCCTTGTGTGCTTCCCTGATTGGTGCGGATTCAGGCCCATAGGAGATTATAGAATAACACAACATAAATAATAACAAAAATATATTTAACCCATAAAGCCATTAATTGTCACTGTGGCTAACTAAGCCCTCACACTGGGAGCCTAAATAGCCATATTGGCAATCAATGTTGACCTGTATAACATATTGAATATCTTACCCCAGCTGAGATGAAGGCCATCCTCATCTTCATGGCTGAAGCCGCCCCGGAATAATTCATGCTGTTAATTACGTTCCGATAAATGTGGGGACGTGTTGCACTGTGTGACAATACACAAACATGCGGTATTGTGACTATTTTTTCACTGGATCCGCTATTTTTAACAGACGTGTAGGCGATGGGTGCAGAGGTTTAAAAGAGGAGACGTACTGTAGTTTTAGGGGAAATCAAAACAGGCTTTTATTAGCCGACGGTTTGAAACCACAAAAATACCGCTTATGTTTCAGCAAAAAGGGAGTAGCTACCGATCGGGGAGAGGGAACTTCTCCAGCGAGTGTGGCATGTTATCTGAGCTTTGTAACTAGCTACACTTGCAAACTCGTTCGACAAGTGCCCCAAATTCTCGATAAGTCACTTATCGAAGCTACTAGAATAGGCCCTATAGTCTTTTTAAAGGATTAACGAACCAGATGAGCAGGTTAATTAGGACAGTCTGCTTTAAATTAACCTGCTCAGTGCTGGGCTCAAGCTCTCCACACAGGTTTCCCTGCGAAGCTAATTAGACAGGGAATGCCCCCTGTTAAGGACCCCATATAAGAATGCTGCATGTGTAGCGCTGCAGCGTGGATGAATTGCACTATAAAAATAAACCAGTTTTGGCTTCATGGAGCTTGATGCATCCAGGCCTACGTGTCATAGTGTAGGAAATATTGATTTTCGGTTCTATAGAGGTTGACACACTTGCTTGAAACAAGTCACTAATAGTAGAAAAGAAACAAGGCTCCAAAAAATGTAAAGTGGAAATATAGGAAGCCACGCAGATGGGTTTGTAATAAGAACACTAAAGAAATATTTGTATGGGGTGCGCTAGAACGTGGATATCCCTCACACACACACCCAGAAATAAACCAGTCATCCTCTTTCTTTATTTTAGTCCAATATTCAACTCCGACAGTGAGAGCTCGGAGGAGTCGGAGTTTGAGTTGACTTCAGCACCTGTATCCGCGCCCTCAGAGCCTCCATCGTTTAGTCCAATATTCAACTCCGACAGTGAGAGCTCGGAGGAGTCGGAGTTTGAGTTGACTTCAGCACCTGTATCCGCGCCCTCAGAGCCTCCATCGTTTAGTCCAATATTCAACTCCGACAGTGAGAGCTCGGAGGAGTCGGAGTTTGAGTTGACTTCAGCACCTGTATCCGCGTCCTCAGAGCCTCCATCGTTTAGTCCAATATTCAACTCCGACAGTGAGAGCTCGGAGGAGTCGGAGTTTGAGTTGACTTCAGCACCTGTATCCGCGTCCTCAGAGCCTCCATCGTTTAGTCCAATATTCAACTCCGACAGTGAGAGCTCGGAGGAGTCGGAGTTTGAGTTGACTTCAGCACCTGTATCCGCGTCCTCAGAGCCTCCATCGTGCAGTGAGTACAGTGCTGAAGAGGAGGAGGCCACAGTACTCACTGAGTGTGAAGCTATGCTTCACACTTATGCCATAGACGATGGTTCAGCCGGCTTCAGAAACCTGACCCTACAGCCAATAAACCTCGAAACGTGTAACTATCCTATGGGACGGCCTGATGGTGTCAGATCCAATGGCGGTGGTGCTGGACCCGGATCTGAGGTTGCCGCGAGGCTTCACTGTTATACTAGAGGAATACCCATTCGCCAAGGTCCAGCCGGAATGAAACTCCCGGGCCTACAGACAATAAACTTGGAGAAATGTTCCTGTCCTATGGGACTGGACTCGCCTGAGGAAATCAGTGCTGTATTCAACATCCACAATCGGCTGCCTGGGTGGGCTCCCTCCGTCACCAGCTAAGACCAAGCATGCCCCCCTCCACAGGTAGGAAAACGTGGATGAGGGGGGGGGGGGGAGCAAAAGACAAATGGGGGAAGAGAGGGGGGTATATTCCTTTGGACTTTACGGAATTGTCCATAGGGAATAATAGAAATCCACTATAGATTGTGGCAGCGTGAGTTCAATATGTCATTGTTGCTATTTACATCCTTGCAAAAAAGTTTGCGTGTTAATGCCTCCATTCTTAATGCATAGGAGGGTTAGGCTGGGAAACTCCTATTTGGCTCTTACTGTACATCCAAAGAAAGGAGAGATGGAGCACAGCTGGTAGTAAATAAACTTTATTTACAGTTTATTTAACAGTTTATTTACTACCAGCTGTGCTCCATCTCTCCTTTCTTTGGATGTCCGGTCACTGTGGAGTAGTGGCAGCCCGCACCCACGGAGGAAGTTCTGTTGAAGACCCCACAAATGTGAGTTATTCCAACCTACACATCTGAATTACCTTATACTTACCCAACCGATGTTTATGTCTGGTCACTAGCCAGTGAAAGTCACACATTATTCTAGTGGGACTTTTTCCAGCTATTCGGTATCTAGTGGAAGTGGTTTTATTTCAGTGTTGGAGTTTTTTGGTCTGGGAATACATGGGACCTCCAATGGACACTATAATGCTTTAATGTCTATAGGCTATGTGGCCAGTGGCTCATGTTAGAGCACCATACAGTTTTTGTGATTTTTTTGGCTCTTACTGTAATTTTGCGTAAATTGTAAATTCAGATCATTACAATGTAAATAATTGATAATCATATATATCACCCTGCCAGATAAAAGGAATATCATTTATATATCTTTTCCAGAGGATCAAGCTCACACTGTGGATTGCTATGCGTTATAATATTCTTCCCATATTCCACTAAGGAGACTTGCTCCCAGTGGCTGTAACGTAGTCACGGATAAAACGCTTTGTTGAACTAGAAGAAATTGTGTTTTAAAATCTGATCCCATCAATTAAAATAATGTGTGTTATACTTTTTCCCTGTTGGGATCATTGCCTTTTAATAGCCTCACAGCCTTTAGTAGGATCTGTTGATGTGTATAACGGAGTCACCTCGCATGTGACAAAAAATAAAATCATCTTTCTAATTGATGAAGTTGATTGTGCTTAAAGCGCGCGGTGGTGTGGTATGAGGTATGGCGGGACGCGAAATATATATTAGTATTGGAAGTTTGTCTATGTTCTCAGATAAGTTATATGTTAATCTAATGATACCTCATACGATTGGCATTCCTGGTTAGGCTGTAATAGTTTTGTGTATCTTGGGCAGAAAATGTAGGAATTTAAAGTACAACATGGAGTTTAACAGGAAACTCTAGAGGCCTCTTCCACTGATATATGGAGCTAATAGATTTCATCTCTCTATTCACAGGTATGATCTGTGGGTTCTAGTTGTTGAGCCTTCCCTGTTCGTGACCCTTCTTTGTTAATTTGGAATCCCTGTTGCTGATCCTGGACCGTGACCCCGACCTCGCTGTCTGCCGCCTGCCCTGACCATTTGCCTGCTTACCGACTTTGCAGTCTGCCGCCTGCCCTGACCCTTTGCCTGCTTACCGACTTCGCTGGAATAGAGAGCGTTGATGGCGCACTGCCAGGGAATCCTGAGAGAGTCAATCAGGAACAAGAAACAGCCAGGCCACTCCAAAGAGGAAAAAATGGTGTGAGGTTTATTGCATGCTGATAAACACACAGGTATTGGACAGGTAAACGCACCTACGCGTTTCGTACTAAGTGTACTTTATCAAGGTGACCAGAGTGCTCTAAAACTGCTAATTTATACTTACCCAGACCGCTGCCAAACCAATAGGATGCCGCGTCACCTTCGCGCGTCTCGCAGAATGGAGGCGGCTAATCCAGTCGCCTGTGTGTGCGAAATCGCGCGAGAGTGGTGCGCGCGCAAAGTGTACATAGACATGGCTGTGCTTTCGACTTCGGTCCACCGAGTGACGTCACAGCCACGCACCAACAAAAATAACTTTATTAAACAGACAATGTGAAACGGACAAATAAATAGAATTATATAAAGAAAAAATATATACAATGGAGATACAAATAACTACAAATAACTAGTTGCTATGTAAGCAGCAACCCTATGCAACTGTATAGGAGAGAAAGTAGAAAAAAGGTACATTCGAAAATCTATGTATATTAAGGTGATAGATAGGTCATACAGGGATAGTGATATATGTTACAGTATATGGATTTAGGTAAGCATAATTGAGTATCTTTAATTCAACATACCAAATCCTTTAAATCACAACTAATGTATCCCATGGCCCATCAAGACATTGTTTGAACTACACATATTTGGTATTATTTCATAAAATGTACCCATACAGTTGGTATGCATAGGGAAAAATTAAAACACCTTGTTTATCGGAGGAAAGAACAGTATATGATATGGAGATCATATAAAAAATGTATATTCATAATAATCATAACATCCTTACATGTAATAAATTCATACAATATAAAGTATAAAGCATTGACATCAGTACTGTTCATAACAGAGGAACATTAGAATATAGCAGAAATTTTATCTCATTTCTATGTTACATATTAAGTTTTATCTCATATAGCATGTTGATAATTTTATAGTTATGAACACCGAGTGGGAAATTCAAATCTGTTTCCAATATATATGGTTAATTATAAACATATTTAATGATAATATAGAAAATATGATAGTGAGCTAGTATTTACAATGATATATATTTAAACTTATTTGTGAGAAAAATTAAAAAATTATAAGAATGATTATAAAAAAGTTATGAAGAAACTATTACACTGATATATAGTAATTAATAATTAAATATATATCAGCAGAAAATAAATGTTTAAATTTATAACTTTATAAAAAGTGACTCAAATCCCAATCGGTGTTCATGCCCAGAGGAGTTCTTGTTCTCAAGGTGAAGATCCAAAAGGATTCCCGTCTATCTAGTTGTTTCATCCAATCTCCTCCTCTGATGGGCATAGGAATATGCTCTATGCCTTGAAATGTGAATGAGCCAGCACAGCCGGTCGGACAACTAGAAAAATGCTTTGCGACTGGATGGTTCTGATCTGCATTATTAATGAGTCGTAAATGTTCAAGAATTCTAATTTTTAAACATCTAGTTGTCCGTCCCACGTACTGTAGGCCACATCCACATTTCAGTAAGTAGACAACATATGAGGAATTACAATTTATGAATGATTTTATAGTGTAGTTCTTTCTAGTATTGGAAGAAGTGAAACTCCTACTTTTAGTCATTTTTGAACAGGCTTTACAGTGGGAACATGGATATGTTCCATGAGGTATCGTAGATCTATCTTCTCTTGCAGGTTCAAAGAGACTGGGGGATAAGTGGTTCGACAGGGTTTTAGCCCGTTTGAAAATAACATTGGGGCCTGTTGCTATATACTGTAGGGTTTTAAAACGGGATCCAGAGACAGAACGTCCCAATGCTTTTTAAGAATATGTTTTATAGCTCCAGCTTGCTTACTAAAGGGGGTGATAAAGGAAGGACTTATGTTGGTTCTGGGTTGTTTGATAAGTGGTTCGACAGGGTTTTAGCCCGTTTGAAAATAACATTGGGGCCTGTTGCTATATACTGTAGGGTTTTAAAACGGGATCCAGAGACAGAACGTCCCAATGCTTTTTAAGAATATGTTTTATAGCTCCAGCTTGCTTACTAAAGGGGGTGATAAAGGAAGGACTTATGTTGGTTCTGGGTTGTTTGATAAGTGGTTCGACAGGGTTTTAGCCCGTTTGAAAATAACATTGGGGCCTGTTGCTATATACTGTAGGGTTTTAAAACGGGATCCAGAGACAGAACGTCCCAATGCTTTTTAAGAATATGTTTTATAGCTCCAGCTTGCTTACTAAAGGGGGTGATAAAGGAAGGACTTATGTTGGTTCTGGGTTGTTTATGTTGTTTAGTCAATAGTTTTTTCCTTTCCTTAGAGGACACTTCTAAAAGTGTCATATCTAAGTCCCTTCTATTATACCCTCTCTGTAGAAAGCGTGTGTGTAAGTCTGATGCTTGTATCATGAAGTCATCTTCATTTGAACAATTTCTGCGTGCCCTCATAAATTGGCTTTTGGGTATCCCTCTGAACATGGCGGGAGGGTGACAGCTGCTGGGCCTCAAGAAGGTATTACGTGAATTGAGTTTACGATAAAGTGTCGTCTGAATATTTAAAGTGGTGTCTATGTATAAACATAAATCTAGATAATTGATGTGCTGTGCATTATAGGTGTGGGTGAATTGGAGATTAAAGCTATTAGTGTTAAGTGACAAAATAAATTCATCCAAAAGTGTGACATCACCCTCCCAAATCAATAACAAGTCATCGATAAACCGTTTATAAAATAAAATGTGCTCCCTATATTTGTTCACTTCTCCAAACACGTGAAACAGCTCCCACCACCCCATAAAGAGGTTTGCGTACGAGGGGGCAAAGCTCGTACCCATGGCCGTTCCACGTGTCTGGAGATAGTGAACCCCATTGAAAAGAAAAAAATTGTGAGTAAGAAGAAAGTGAATTGAATCTAAAATAAACGTGACTTGTGCAGGTGATAAATCAGACCGGTTGAGGAAATACTCAGCAGCTGTCAGTCCATGTTCATGGGAAATAACAGTGTAAAGGGAGGTGACGTCCAATGTCACCCATAGCAGATTGGGTCTCCATCTGACGCCCTCCAGGGTACTAATTAGATGACTGCTGTCTCTAATGTAAGACGGTAGATTCTGAACCAGGGGTTGGAGAAAGTGGTCCACATAGCGTGAAACACCATCTCCCAAAGACTCAATGCTGGAGACAATTGGTCTCCCTGGTGGGGAAACCAATGTCTTGTGAATCTTCGGGAGATGGTGAAACACGGCAGTGGTGGGATGGGGTCTATATAAGAAATCCATGTCATTTTCATTCAGTACTCCCAACATGGAGCCTGCATCAAGTAAGTGCTTTAACTCCCTTTGGTATTTTTGGGTGGGGTCCAATGGTAGTACAGCATAGGAAGTCACATCTCCCAGTTGGCGTAATGCCTCTTTGAGATAATCATCCCTATGCTGCACCACCACCGCTCCACCCTTATCCGCGTTTTTAATTACCAATAATTTGTTATTCTTTAGTTTCTCTAAAGCTATAACTTCATCATCACTTAAGTTGTTATTTTTGCTGTATCGACATGGTGAATCAAACATAAAACCCTTTTGTAACAGCCTTAAGTCCCTCTCAACCAGATTTTCAGAGGTGGAGAGGAACTTACCCTTCACAAAGGTAGGATAGAAAATTGATTGCTTTCTCAGACCAGTGTTAGATCTACCCAAAAAATTGTTGGGATCAAAGGTGGATTCAGTGCCTGTATATAGTTCTTCAAGGTCTTGAATAGAACACTGTTCCTTGAAGGAGAATGTATTAATACGCTCTGCCTCAGTTTCAACTAACCTGTCATGTATCTCATCAGGTGTATTGCTTTCTATGTTGTCTTTATTTTTAAAGAATTTTTTTAGAGTGCATTTTCTAACAAATTTATTAAGATCGATCATGGTCTGGAAAAGGTCAAAATTCGTATCTGGTACAAAACCCATACCCTTATTTAGTAATGTCAGTTCAGTGTTGGTAAGTTCTATATTTAATAAATTAATCACTACATCACTTTCTCCTAAAAGTTCTTTTTCCTCTTGCTCGGTGCACCTTTGTACTGACTTCTTGTTTTTCTTACTCCGTCTTGTTCTTTTAAGTTTTTTGACCCAGATGGCTGTCCAGATGACTCAGAGGGATTATATGGACGGGTTTTATATTCTGTATCTCTATCGCGTTGTTTTTTCTCCCAAAAAGGACGTTGCTCTTTAGGAGCCTCTGTCCCAGATTGAGAATGTTCATCTTCATGTGTATTGAAAAATGATACAGTATGTCCCGTATTTTCCGTGTCAGATATGTCTGAATCACCCCTTGATTTTAGGATAGACTTCTTATTCCATGAATTGGTAGTTTTATCTTCTGGTGTAGAATGAGTGGGAAGTGTACTGCGGCTAGATCTCCTGCTAGGTGTAACCCTCTCCCATGTGTACACCTGATTGCGCTCATAATCGAGCTTGTCCCTGTCAAATTTTTGTTGTTTTCTAGATGTTATTTCTTTTTCAAGATCTTTAATTGATTTTGCAAGATTTGTGTCTAGGGCTCTGAAACCCTCCATTTTAGAAAATTTAGCCAAATGTGTTTGAGATGTTTTGATGTCTTTCTCTAGATCACGTTTCTCTTTGGTCTTTGCTTTCACAATCAGTGAGATTAGCTTAAAGGAACAGTCATTTAGGATAAGTTTCCATTCCTGTTCGAATTCTTGGTTAATAAAGCCAAAGGTTGGTGTCTTTTTGACTCGTAGCCCCCTTGAAATCCTCTTGACAAGCAAGTAGTTTTCCAAAAATATAAGATCCCACCAAAGCCTTGTATCATTGATGAGAAGTTTACTCAGTTTGAAAAACAAGTCATGTAAATCTGAGGAATCCTCACACTCTGCATCCGATTTGTTGTCAAATAACCTTTGGGCTTTTTTAAATCTCTGTGTATTATCAAGATAGTTAAAGACATAATCATCGATAACATTCTGGGGATTCATATCCTCTGTATCCTCAGTGTCCATTTTTTTTTTTTAACGTATATATTTTTATTTTTTCAAAAAACATAGTAACATATAAATGGGGGAAGGGAGTGGGGGGGAGGGGGGTACAGAAAATAAAAGGGTTATGGGGTGGGGGGGGGGGTAGGGCAGTGGAGTAGCATCCATCACTGGCTTCATGCAAGAAGCAAACATTCTATGATACTTGTCACATCCTATGCTAGGTCTAGATCTACCTAACCTTTAGTAGTTATTACTGGTTTCCTTACTATTTTATGGTTCCTATTGGGTTCTTCCATATGTAGGTCTCCCAGGGGTCCCATATTGTCAGGAAGGAGTTGTGTCTGTCGTGTATTAGGCTTGTAAGTCTCTCCATCGTCATTATGTAGTTTATTTTGTGCAGTACTTCATTGATCGGGGGTGGGTCGTTCTTTTTCCAATGTCTTGCTATTAGATTTTTGGCTGCGGAGAGGATCTGCGTTATCAAAAAGTCTATTTTTCTCTCAAGTCCGTCTGTCGGTTTTAGTAAGAGCACTGTTTCTATGTCCCATGTTAGCTCTACCCCTGTTGTTTCTTCTATTAGGCGTCTAACTCTTCCCCAGAATAGGATGATTTGGGGGCAGGTCCACCATATATGTTTAAATGTGCCTATTTGGCCGCAGTTGCGCCAGCACATTGGGGAGGTTAGCGGGAAAAAGGAATGGAGGCGGGCTGGTGTGTAATACCATCTGTGTAGGACTTTCAGGTTGGTTTCCCTGATTAGGGAGCATCGGGAAGCTTTAGCTGTCCTTTCGTGGATTTCTGCCCAGTCCTCTTCCTCCAGGGAGTTTCCTATGTCGTGTTCCCAGTCTAGAATGTTTTTGCTTGTTTGGTCGTCATATTGTTTTAAAAGTACCTGATAGAGTTGGCAAATCGTTCCTTTATTGTAGTGACCTCTTTGATATAGGCTCTCAAAGTTGGTGAGTGGCCTATTCCAAGTGTCGCTTGGTTGGATTGAGGAAACATAGTGGGCCAGTTGTATGTATTGGAATATTTGTGTGGTTGGGATGTTATATTCCTCTCTTATTCCCATGAATGATTTAACTTTCCCTCCCTGTTGCATGTCTCCTAACCTAGAGAGCCCTTTCTCATCCCATTGCTTAAAAATGTTTGAGTTGTGAGCTGGTGTAAATTCGGGATTGGCTCCAATAGGTGTTAGGGGTGAGGGGATGGAGGAGATTTGCCTGTGTTTGCAGTTTTTATCTCAGATGTCTAGAGAGTGCAGTAAAACTGGGTGGGCTCTATAGGCTGTTTGTCTGTTCCCCTTTTTTACCCATAGAAGAGACGCTAACTCCTTTGTCCCTGCTTCCACTCTCTCTATATCCACCCACGGCTTTTTCCCTGGGGTTGCGGACCAATAGATTAGCGGACTTAGTCTAGCCGCTTCATAGTACTTTATTAAGTCTGGTTGGCCTAGGCCTCCTCTTGCCTGGGAGAGAGCCATCAGTTTTTTCTTTATCCTAGGTTTTCTGCCGTTCCATATAAATTTGGTTATCTCTTTTTCCAAATCTCTTATTACATAGGTTGGAACCGTAATGGGGAGCACTTGGAATAGATAAAGTATTCTAGGTAGTAGGTTCATTTTCACTGATATTATTTTACCCGTCCACGATATCTGGTATCTTGACCAAGATTCCAGGTCTTTTTTCAAGTTTTTGATAAGATTCGGGTAGTTTGCTCTGTACATTTCATCGTATGTTCTCGTTATATATATTCCTAGATATCTCATCTTGTCTGGCATCCATTTTATTGGGAATTTTTTCTTTAGTGCGCTTTCTAGTTCTGGAGGTATGTACAGGCCTATAGCCTCTGATTTTGTGTTGTTCACTTTGAAGTTTGAGAGTGTGCCAAATTCGTCTAGTGTGTCAAATAGGTTTTTTTTTTTGTAACAATTTCTTTTATTGGTCATTTTTCAAACAGGAATTTTTTTTACATACATTGTTATCTTGAGCCCAAGATAGTTATACATTTTGACCAATGTCTTTTTCTCGTTTTCCACGAGTGGGGAAAGAGGTGGAGAGGAGAGGGAGAAGGGAAAGGTAAGAAGAGTACTAACAGGGGAGAGGAAGGGAAAGAAAGATGGGGGAGGGTGTGGAGAAGGGGGGGGGTCTGAGGCCGTGTAGTTTGTCCTCTTTAGGATGTCCTTTGTGTGGTCTTCTCTGGTTCTATCTCCCAAGCCAGGGTTCCCAAGTGTTCTGGAATTGGGGTATCTTTTTCTGGAGCATGGCCGTGAGCTTCTCCATTAACATTACCTCGTTTATTCTCCTGACTACGGTAGTCTTTGAGGGAGGTTTGATTTGCTTCCAGGCCGCTACTATTGAACACCTGGCTGCTGTTAATATGGCCGTGGTGAGCCTGGACATCGGGGAGGGGATGTCCTCCGTAGGTTTGCCCAGCACCAGGATCAGCGGGTCAGACGGGAGTCTAAGTCCCGTTGTGTCTTCTACGAGTGTCTGGATCATGTTCCAGTACTTCTGAATCTCTGGACATGACCACCAAATGTGGGCCATGTCCCCCTTTTGACCACATCCCCGCCAGCAAAGATCTAATGTGCCGGGGTAGATTTGGCTCAGTCTAGCTGGAGTCAGGTACCACTGATACATAATTTTATAAATGTTCTCTTTTGTTATTGTGCATATTGATGTTTTTTTAGCTTGTTCCCAGATCTCTGCCCAGTCTTCCTGATCTATTTGAATCTGAAGGTCCTCTGACCATTTTTGCATATACCGGTGAGTAGGAGCCTGAGATCCGAGCTCCAGACCCTTGTAGATCTCTGATATCAGGCCTCTCTGGTATTTGTTTTTGATGCAAAGAGATTCAAACCTAGTGAGTGGGGGGAATTTGGCTGCTGGCGACAATGCCAGTAGAAAGTGGCGGACTTGTAGGTACTTGAATAGGTGGAGGTCGTGAATTTGATATTTGTTTTTAAGCTCTTGATAAGTCAAGATTACCTCTTTCTGCAGCAGATCGGCGACCAGCTTAATATTATGACCCTGAAATTGGTCGAATTGTCTTTGGGAGCACCCCGGTGGGAAGTTGGGGTTCCCGAAGAGTGGTGTGAGCTGGGAGGGGGATGCTATCAGACCATACTTCCCTTTGCTTCTAAGCCATATATTCCACGTGCATCTCATTGCTCCAAGATCGAATCTCTGTGGGCCAGTCCTACTGCTGTTTGGGGACCACATTGCTAACTGAAGGGGGCTATGACGTGCGTAGTGAGTTTCTATTTCAAGCCAGGAAGCCAAGGCCGGGTCGCAGTTCCATACCACTGCCTGCTTCAACTGTGTTGCTTGGTAATACTTGACTATGTCGGGGACTCCCAAACCTCCTCTCTCTTTTGGTGAGAGCAAAACTGATCTGGGGACTCTGGGTTTTTTATCGTTCCATATAAATTGGAAGAATTGGGATTGGAGATTTTTTAATACTGCTTGTGGAATTAGGATTGGGAGGGTTTGAAAATAATAAAGTAGTCTGGGCAGGATGTTCATTTTTATAGACACCATTCTACCAAACCATGATATTTGGTGCTTTCTCCATGCTTCTAGATCTTTCTTGATTTGATCGAGTAAGGGGGGATAATTATATTGGTAGAGTTTGTTATAGGAGTTGGAGATTTTAACTCCCAGGTATTTTATACAGGTGGTACTCCATTTGTACTTGTAATTGGCTTGAATAAGCTTCCATGTTTGGTCGGGTAGGGATAAATTTAGTGCCTCAGACTTGTCCATATTGACTTTATAGTCTGAGACTACTCCGAATTGGGTTAGGACTCTTTGGAGGTTAGGGAGGGAGATGTGGGGGTCCGTGAGCGTCAAGATCACGTCATCCGCAAATAGTGAGATTTTATGCTCCCTACTCCCGATTGGTATTCCCTTTATGCTTTTGTCATTCCTGATTGTCGCTGCAAGGGGCTCTATAGTTAAAGCAAATAGTAGAGGGGAGAGTGGGCAACCTTGTCTGGTCCCGTTCCTAATTTGTATTGGATTCGAGAGGCCTCCTGGCAGTTTTACATGGGCTGTGGGGTTTTGATAGAGGGCTCTCACTCCCTCTAGGTATGGGCCACAGAAACCGAACCTCTTCATAGTCTGGTCTAGGAATGTCCACTTGATTCTGTCGAATGCCTTTTCGGCGTCAAGACTTAGAATCATTGCTTTAGAACCAGTGAGATGCACGTGATCAATTATATCAATAATTTTGCGGGTATTGTCGGAGGCCTGTCTTCCTGACACAAAACCCACTTGGTCCACGTGTATAAGTCTAGGGAGAATAGGATTTAACCTGTTTGCCAGGATCTTGCTGTAGATTTTGAGGTCTGTATTTAATAGGGAGATGGGCCTGTAGTTTCCACATAATAGTGGGTCTCTACCCTCTTTGTGTATTATGGCGAGGTTTGCCTCTGTGATGGTGGCTGGGATTGGTTCGCCTTGTAGGAACGAATTAAACATGCTGAGGAGGTGGGGTGATAAGGTGGATCTAAACATTTTGTAGTAGGAGTTAGTGAACCCATCTGGGCCCGGGGCCTTAGATGGCTTGAGTGAGCTTATGGCCTGGTTCAGTTCCTCCTGTGATATCTTTTCATTGAGTGTTTCTAATTCCTCGGGGGTTAGCGTTGGTAAGGAGCATTGCTCTAAGTAGCGAGTAATTGTTTCAAGGCTGGCTGGGTCTTGGCCTGGAGGATGGAGGTTATATAGATCGGAATAGAAATCCGCAAATTCCTGCGCTATTTCTTTTTCAGTGTATGTAACCTGTCCCTTTCTATTCTTAATTCGGGATATCTGGGATTTGACCTTAGTTCCTCTTAGTTTGGCGGCCAGCAGTTTGTCTGCCTTGTTGCCTTTATCAAAATACTTCTGTCTAGTCCACCTGAGGGCCTTTTCGACGTCTTCTAGTTGAGACTGTTTAAGGGCCGCCCTTGTTAAGTTTAAGTTTTTTAATATTTTTTTTGGTGTTGTGGCTTTATGTTGTTGTTCCAGTTGTGCAATTTTTTCTGTCAGGCCTTTTTGGAGTTTGAGTTTAATTTTTTTCTTGTATGAGGCTATTGATATTAGATCTCCTCTAATTGTGGCTTTGTGAGCCTCCCAGAGCATGGCTGGGGTGGAGACAGACCCTATGTTTTGCTGGAAATACAGCGAGAGTTTTTGGCGTAAAGTCGCCTCTGTGTCTGGGCAATTGAGCATGGAATCATTTAGCTTCCATTTGTACTGCGTGTTTTTGATGAAAGGGAGGGTTAGGGTTAGATCTATGGGTGCGTGATCCGACCATGTGATTGATCCTATGCTTGACTGGGCAGAGGCCTGGAGAACATTTCTTGTACCTAGAAAATAATCAATCCTCGAGTAGGACTGATGAGGGGAAGAGAAGAAGGTATAGTCCCTTTGACCCTGGTGCTGGGCCCTCCAGATATCTACCAGAGAGAATTCCTCCATGATGTCCCTAAATTTCTTGGCTTTCTTTTGGGATTGTGAGATGTGTATGGCATGGGGGGGCGGTTGAGCAGTGTTAGAGGGGTTTGACTTGTCTTGCGTATGGGAGGCTACCATATTAAAGTCCCCACCTATGATAAGTGACCCCAAGGATTGTTGTTCTAGTGATTCAAGGAGTTTTCTGAGGAAGGGAACTTGATTGTCGTTGGGGGCATAAATATTGACTAATGTGATTGGTGTGCCTGCAAGCGTACCCTGAATTATTAAGAATTGCCCGTCTGGATCTGGGTGGGTTTTTGTGAGGGCAAATGGTGTCCCTGCTCTAATGAGGATGGCTACTCCTCGTTTTTTACTTGGGGACGAGGCAAAGTATGCCTGTGGGAACACGCTTTTAAATGTGTTAGGAGGGGTTGGTGAATTGATGTGGGTCTCCTGAATAAGGATAATGTCTTCTTTGGATTTTTTCAGATCTTTCAAAACTAGTTTCCTTTTCCTCAGGGAGTTAAGCCCCTTGGCGTTTATTGATATGAGTTTAATGGCGGACATTATTGCTATTTGTTTTCCTTCGAGGCCCTGGGCTCCGAAGCTCTTGGGATTCCCATGTCAAGAGGTTTTCTTGGGTGTCAAAGATCCTAGGCCTGAGCTGGCATGGGTGGGGTATTTTGTCAGGCCTCGTGTAAGGGAGGGAGGGGTGAGACACATGAGGGGCGCCTGCGGGCGCTGGGAAGGGGGGAGGGGATAGGGGAAAGGCCTGGCGGGACAGGGTCGCCAGGAAGAAATAGGGTGGAAGGAGGGCCAGAAATGGTCCTCTTAATTTACTGCCAGTTGTATTAACCGGCATGTGGGCGTAAGGCCCGTTGGGAGAAGTCCGTTGACCCCTAAACCGAGGGAACAGGCAAGTCCGGGACGCAGACTCTCGAGAACTATGTACATCTTACCCTATCCTATGGGTTCTCATGGGGGGGGACCTAACGTTCGGGTCCCATGATATCCCGTTTCTGAACCAGCTAGTGTAAGCCATCACCAATACTCCTTAACTTGTGGGTTACGTATTGATCCTTTACCCCCATTAGGGGACCCCCGAACGAGGGGGAGAGGGGCGGGTCCAGAAAAAGGGGACGAGGAGGGGAAAAGGGAAAAAAAAAAAAGGGGGGGGGGGCTCCAGGAGGGGAGGGGTAAAGGGTAGGGGGGGGGGATTGGTGGGGAGGGAGGCGAGGGTGGGTGGGTGGGGTGTATGGGGGAGGGGAGGGGGGGGGAGAGGAGTGGCGAGGGGAGGGGGATAGGAGAGATACATCTCTCTATCATTATCATTCAGTTTGGGCGAGTTTGCCCAATGATTCAGCAACCCTCCCTTGAGGTTTAGTTACTTATTGGACCTTAAAGTTGAATTGTAACATTTGCCTTAGTTCGCATTCAACTTTTTATACCTTAATCCGTGATGGGTAAGGGGGGGAAGGGGGGGGTGCGGGATGGGGAGGGGGGGAGGGGAGGAGGGACGGGGGGGGGTGAGGGAGGGGGGAACATTCCTCTCTTTTGCTGACATAGAGTTCTAGTTTATTTATCAGACAGTAGAACAGACCTCCCTTGAGGTTTAGTTGCACCCTTAATTTAGGTGCGCGCTTGCATCATTCGTTCAGGTATTTGGGATGTTGTCTCTCAGTTAGTTGTGGGCCAATAAAGAGAGGGGGGGGGGGGAAGGGTTGGAGAGGTGAAGATGAGGGAAGGGATGGGGGAGGGAAGGGATGGGGGAGGGAGGGGGGAATGGGGGGGATATATCTCTCTATCCTTATCATACAGTTTGGGCGTATTTGCCCGTCATGCCAGCAAACCTCCTTTGGGGTTTAGTTACTCGTTGAACTTTGGAATTAAGTTGCTAGATTTACCTAAATTCCCGTTTAACTTTTTATACCTTAGTCAGTTGTGGGCGAGGGGGGGGGGGTGGGGGTGGGGAGGGAGGGGGGAGGGGGGGGAGGGATGGGAAGGGTGGGGGAGGGGAGGGATGGGAAGGGTGGGGGGGGGGCTGGGACAGGAGGGGAGTGAGGGAGGGGGGTACATTTCTCTCTTATTTTGATATACATTTCTAGTACAAGTATCAGACAGTGCAGCAGAGCTCCCTTGTTGTTTGGTTACTCCCTTAGCTTATGCGTACGATTGCAACGTTTGTTCAGGTATGTGGGATGTTGTCTCTCAGGCAATTGTGAGCCAGGAGGGGGGAAAGGGGGAGGGGGGGGGGGAAGGGTTGGGGACCTATTGACCAAGGGTAGGTGGGCTGCGACAGAGAAGGGGAGAGGGGATCAGGGGGGGTGAAGGGGGGGGGTGAGGGTAAGGGGAGGGGGGGGTACACATCTCTTATACAGTACATTAGCAAGCCAATCGGGCCTGTTTCTTATCTAACAGCAGACCTCCCTTGAGGTTTGATTGCTCCATTAGCTTAGGGATTGCAACAGTTTTTTAATTGTTTGCTATGTTGACTCTCAGTCCTTTGCGAGGCACGGGGGGGGGGGGGGGAAGGATGGGGGAAGGGCTGGGGGAGTAAGGATAGGGGGGGGGTGGGGGCGGGTAGGGGGGGGGTGGGGGGGTTGAGTCGGGGGGGGAAGAGGGGGGGAGGGGGAAGAGGGGGGGGTAAGAGGGGGGGGGGTAAGAGGGGGGGGAAGAGGGGGGGAGGGGGGAAGAGGGGGGGGGAAGAGGGGGGGAGGGGGGAAGAGGGGGGGAAGGGGGAAGAGGGGGGGGAGGAGGTAAGGAGGGGGGATGTATATCTCTTGTGCTGTACCTTAAGATGTTAAAACAGGCATATTTATCAGGTATTACAGTAAACCTCACTTGAGGTTTGATTACTTCCTTGACTTTACTATTGCATTATAACAGTTGACTTGACTTGGGATAACAATGTTAACTCTTAAACCGTTTTGAACCGGGAGAGTGAAGGGGGGAGAGGGTGGGGACGGGGGGGGGGTAAGGCTGGTTGAGGGTGGGGGGGTCAGGACGAAGGGGTGGGGGGACCTATCTCTCATTTATTTGAGTCTAGCGTGAGGCACAGTCTTGCGGTTCCGGGGGGTTCCTCCAACCCCCATGGGACACGCGCTTAGGCGATATCCCAGCGAGGGTCAGGTCCCTCCAGGAGGGGGCGGGGGGGGGGGGGGGCGAAAAGTACTTACAGTTTGCTGCCCTCCTTGAGCTGCAGCCGTCCTCTTCTCCCCCCCCCCCCCCGCAAAAATGCCAACTCCCCACCCACCCCCCGTCGCCCAAGCCCGTGGAGCTCGATTCCTCAGACCCCGGCAGCTCGAGCTTAAGCTCTTTAACTCGGAGCATGCTGACTTTTGACTTGCAGAGTGTGGATTTCTTCAGCTGTAAGCCTCTTTTGTCGGTGGCACCCTCCGTCTAGGGCGGTGATCCGCTGGAGTCCAGCTCTGCAGGATCCCGCCAGCTGGGACCGAGGGGGCGGCTCTCCATGCTCCACTCCAGCTGGTGAGTGAGCTGCAGTATCCATGTTGGGCGGAAGCCGCGTGCATCGCTGGTCAGCTCACCGTCTGGATGTCTTCATCCGGGATGAGGCCTCTCTCCGCCCCGGCTCCGGGTTGTTGTCTCGCTCTTCTTCTTGCTGGGCTGGGACGCGGTTCTGGTCCGGAGTCCAAGTAGCTGGCGGCGTTAGGCCGAGGGCTCGTGCAAACGGGGCCATATCCTCTGGGTGTTTTATTGTAAGGTATTTGCCCTTGTTATTTGCGGTGAGCCTGAAAGGAAACCCCCAACGATATCTGATGTCGTTTTCCTGCAAGAAGGTTGTTAGGGGCTTCATTTCTTTTCTCCTCAACACCGTTATTCTGGACAGGTCAGAAAATATCTGGAGGTGTTCATTTTGGAAGGTGAGTGTTTCTATTCCCCTACTCGCCGCCATTATCTTTTCTTTTGTAGTGTAACTGTGTAAACGCACAATTACATCGCGTCTTCTGCTTGGGTCTTCAGAGCGGGGCCCCAGGGCTCTGTGGGCTCGGTCTATCTCTAGATCACAGTCCTGCAGGGAGTCGCATATTGACCCAAAGAGGTCCACTAGGTAGGGGCGGAGGAGGCCAGGGAGAACCGTCTCCGGGATGTTGCGGATACGGAGGTTTTGCCTCCTATCCCAGTTCTCCTGGTCCTCCTGCGCTTCCCTGAGCTGCCCCAGTTCCTCCCGCAGCAGGAAAATTTCTTTCTCTGCCTCTGTCTGGCGCCTTTGGGACTCTTCCATTACGCCCTCTAGGGCTGTTGTTTTGTCTGCTAGGCCATTTATTTGCTGTGTCAGGCCAGTAACAGCTGTCTTTATTTCTAATTGTAGAGAGGCCTGCAGCTTTGTGTGCTGTTGTGCCATGAGTCCTTCCATAAAGGCTCTGGTGATCGGTTCTTCCTGCGCCTGGGCCTCCTTTTGTCGGGCTGCTCTGCCCTGTTGCGCGTGGTCACCGCGTGCGCCTCCGCCATCTTGGATTACAGGCTGCGTGTCCGGGCTTCTCTGGTGTGGCGAGAATAGCTTTGCAACCGCTTGTGCTGCGGGTTTCTTCGCTTGCTTGGACATCTTGGTGTTGTTGCCCCTCGCGGGTGGGTAAGTTTTGGGCTGAAGTTTTAGGTGGAAGGGTGCTATATTTGTAATTTATACGGGAGAGTCTGCGGAGCTCCCAAACTACCCGTCCATGTCAGCTGACGTCACCGGAAGTCTCCGTCAAATAGGTTTTTTAATGAAGTATCTGGGTTAGTCAGGGAGAGTAAAGTGTCGTCCGCAAATAGCAACACTTTATATATGTTGTTTCCTATTGGGACACCCTCTATCCCTTGGTTCTCTCGTATTCTTGAGGCTAATACCTCTATGCACAGAGCGAATAGCATTGGGGAGAGTGGACACCCTTGCCTGGTACCATTTGAAACTGCGAATGGTTCTGATGTGTAGCCTGAGGTGCGAACTGTGGCTATTGGGTTGAAATATAGCGCCTTTATGCCTTTAATAAAGTTTCCATGTAGGCCCATCTCTCTGAATACCCGGAACATAAAGGGCCAGGCCACCCGGTCAAAAGCTTTCTCAGCATCTAACCCTAGAATCAGGGTAGGGCGTTGGTTTTTGTTACTGTTGTGGATAATGTTGATTACTCTCCTGATGTTATCAGAGGCCTGCCGTTCTGGGGTAAACCCCACTTGATCGGGGTGTACCAAGGAATTTAATACTCTGTTCAACCTGGTTGCTAAAATTTTGGCGAATAGTTTTATGTCTGTGTTTATCAGAGAGATGGGCCTATAACTGGAGCATAACGTCGGGTCCTTTCCTTCCTTTGGTATTACAATGATAGAGGCCTTTAGGGACTCTTTTGGTGGTGCTTCTCCGTCTAGGATCTTATTGAACCAGCGGATCAGATATGGCTTCAACGTGTGTTCGAATTTCTTGTAATAGAAATTAGTAAACCCGTCTGGGCCCGGGGCTTTGGAGTTCTTGAGGGATTTAATGGCTGCTGTGACCTCCTCTGCTGTTATCGGGGTTCCTAGTTGGGCTGATTCTAACTCGTCTAGTTTGGATAGTTTTGTGTTTTTTATATATTCGTCTAACTTTGCTTCGAGCCTCTTATTAGCTTTGTCGGGGTTTGTCAAGTTGTATAAGTTACTATAGTACTGGACAAACTCTTTATTGATTTCAACCGGATTGAGTGTTAGGCTATCTTGTTTGGTTTTTATGCTGTATATATTGAGGTTTGCTGTTTTATTGCGGAGTTTTGCCGCCAATTGCCTGTCTGCCTTATTGCTTTTTTCATAAAAGATCTGGTTTGTCCACCTCATTGCTTTTTCAGTATCTTCAATCAGTATATTTTTAAGTTCCAATCTATCCTTATCTATCGCTGCTCTAACTTTGTCCATTGGGCTTTGTTGGTAGGTCTCCTCGTTTTCTCTAATACTATTGTTTAGTTAATTTATCTTTTTGTTTTTCTCCTTTTTCCTATGGGAGGCAATACTAATTATCTTGCCTCTGAGAGTAGCTTTATGCGCCGCCCATAGTGTACAGTCGCTGATTTGCCCGTTGTCATTTATTGCGAAGTAGTCCTGTATAGCCTTTTCTATAGCTTTTTTAGTGTCCGGTAGTCTGAGCAGTAGGTCGTTCATTCGCCATTGTGTGCCCGTCGGTCTTTGGTGTAGGTCTCTTATGATTAGTGTAACTGGGGCGTGGTCTGACCATGTTATATTATCTATTTCTGCCTTTATTATCCTCTCCGCCTGTTCACTAGATACAAATATATAATCAATGCGAGTGTATTGTTTATGCGGGGGTGAGTAGAAAGTAAACCCTTTGGTTAGGGGGTTCATTAGCCTCCATGCGTCGACCAGCCCACCCAGTCTTATGCTTTGTTTTAGAGCGGTTGAGCTGTTCCGTCTCCAGTTTTGCTCTTTGCCCTTGTGTTTCGCCTGATCTTTATTGCAGTCTATAACGGTGTTAAGATCCCCTCCAATTATTAAGTAACCCTTCTTATATTGGCTTATCGTCTCGAAAGCCTCATTAATATAGCTCTCTTGATCTGTGTTGGGGGCATATAGGCTAACAAGTGTTAGTTCTGTCGCGCCTAATTTACCGGATACAATTAACAGTCGCCCGGTCTTGTCCCTCTTTATTTTTTCTACTACAAAGGGGATACTAGTTCTAATCAGGATGGCTACTCCCGCTTTTTTGTCTGTTGCTGGTGAGTGGTAAATTTGGTTATAATTTTTGTCTTTTAACCTAATCGTGTCTGCTCTGTTCAGGTGTGTTTCTTGAATCATGTGTATGTCGCTTTGTCTGTTTTTGAGGTCTCTGAACAGTAGTCTCCTTTTCATGGGAGAGTTCAGTCCTCTGACATTCTGCGTTGTTATTTTTAGTACTTTAGCCATATGTTGGTTTAAAATTTCGTGCGCGAGTGTTTGCCGGAGGGAGCTTGTTGTTAGGGGGTGCCCTGTGGTGATTTTTCGGATTGCGGGACCTTATCCCAACTATTGTTTTGGTTGTGCCAAGTTGTGTGCATTTAGGTGTACTCCAGTGTGGATGAACTGGGGAGAACATTGGGGCGGAACAAAAATAACCTTGGGGGTTTTTAACAAGGGGTGGAGTGGTGCCCTCTGGTGCTTTGGGCCTTTGACTCTGCGTTTGGGGTGTCGGGGACATGCAGGGTCAAGAAAAAAGGGGGAAAGTGTGTGTGGGGTGCAATGTGGTACTTGCAGTCTGGAGAGTATGGTTTGTAGTCTGTAAACTGTAGTCAGCTCCGTTTGGAATTCCGACGGCTAGTCGTGTTGTTGATCAACCTTCTTTTCTGCTATGACTGACTGGAACTAAAACACAGATGTGGTGGGGGGAAATACAACAATCAAACTTCTGGGTCAAACATGTTAAACAGTTTTAAACACAGTAAATAGAACAAAAAAAAAAAAAGAACAGAAATTCCTTTCTCTCCCTTTTCCTTCAACTATCTGAGCTAGATCAAATCTATAGAGGCTTAATAATGGCTTAAACCTTGTGCTCTCAGTTATCTAGTTGTACTGTGTTTTTTCCTTTTTCTTTTTCCCTTCCCTTCTATAAAACCTTTTTCCCTCCCTCCTCCCGCTCCCGTTAGTTCGTGTCTTTGTATTTGGAACAGCATACAGTTTCGGGGCTGGGGGTTACAGTTGAGGTAGGAATGTCTCTCTTGTACTCTCGTGGTTTTGCCGTGTTCTGGTTGTTAAGCCTCAGCTCTTGGGGCTTGATGGGTTATCCTGGGTTAGTTGTCACCCTGGACCACCTTTCACGCCTTGGTCGTGGAAAAGTTTTCCCTGTATCACTTCGTAGTTCTTCCGGGATCTCCAGTCCTAGCGCTGCGATGAATTCTGGGTCTTCCTCTGGGGTTCGTAGGGTGGCCTGTTTGCCTTTGTTGGTGGCTTGGAGACGGAAGGGGAAGCCCCATCTATACCTGACGTCTCTGCTTCTCAGATAGCCTGTGATTTTCTTGAGTTCTCGCCTTTTGGCCATGGTTATTGGTGAGAGGTCCGGGAAAATTTGCAGTTCCGTGTCCTCAAAGGAGATTTTATCTAGGTTTCTGACTTTGGTATAGATTTCCTCTTTGGTAGAGAAGTAATGGAACCTTGTGATTACGTCTCTGGGCCCTCTGTTTTCAAATTCTCTCGGCCTGTAGATTCTATGGGCTCGGTCAAGTTCCAGCTTTGCTTCGGCGATTTCTGGGAGTATGCTCCGAAAAAGTCTGTTTAGGTATGGCTTGATTTCCTCGTTAAGGACTGTCTCCGGGATGTTGCGAATTCTAAGATTGTTCCTTCTCGATCTGTTCTCTGCCTCTTCTTGGGCGTCTTGAAGGCGCGAGATCTGTTTTTTCATTTGGGTTATGTCCTCATCTGTTGCCGCTTGTCCTTCGGTGACTGTCTCCATGGCCTCGTCCAGTCCTGTCGTCTGCTCCTCTACCTCTACAATCTTGGTGTGTAGGCTCTTCATTGCGGTTTGTAACTCCTCGTGAAACGCCTGTTTAATTTCTTTAACACAGGTTTTTAATTCTTTCCTGATATCTGGGTGCCTATCTGCTTCTGACCCTGAGTCTGAGTCTGAGCGATCTTGAGCTTCTGCAGCTTTATCTTTGCCCGTTGGTGTGGGCGCCACGTTCCTTCTAGTGAAGAACGTGGAAGATTCTGACTTCCCTGTCTTTTTAGGAGGGGCCATGCCGTCTGTGTTCAGCTATGGGCTGTAGAGAACAATCAGGTCTGGGTCTTCCTCCTCTATATTGGTTGCTAGGTTATCTTGGATATGGGGAGCTGAGGGTGGTTCTTGTCGTTTTTTCTGGGCTCGCAGCTATCCCACATATGCACCCCCACACTTGGGCATTTTGTTAGTGCATGGGACTAGTTAGATGGTTCACTGTTTCGTCTCCTTGGGTAAAGGGGGGGGAAGGGGAGGGGCGCGGGCGCTCATTCACTCCGCTCTTTATTATTCGCCTTTTTCGCTGTGTGTAACTTTCAGCGCTTTTCAGGCCCCCTTGGGCTGTGGTTTTTATTACTTTGTTTATAGTGGTTGTTTTGTCTGGGTCTTTCTCCCTTTAAGGGCCAGTGGCGGCCATCTTGGGTTACAAGGTAGGAGACGGCTGCAGCAGAGGGGCTCTTCTCGATCCTAGCTGGTCTGCCCCCTTCACTTCTCCTTGCAGAGAGGGGTCTCCTACTTTCTCTGCTACAGCGGAAGGGGGGGGTGGGCACAGGTTGGGGGATTAATGGTGTCTAGCTCTGCGCTTCCCCAGAGGGGCTCCGACTCCCACGTGGCCGCCTCCCGCCCCCTCCTGTCTGTGGGGCCCTCTCCGGTCCGTCCTGAACCGTCCCCCCCTCCCTCTATACCTCTGTCGTCGTTGCGCCGGGGTCTCCGCTTCTGCGGCTCTGAGTTGGGGTACGAGGTTCCTTCTCCGTTGCCCGGTGTTGTGCTGCAGCCTTCAGCTCGCTCCTATTCAGGCGCGTGCGGCGGCCATCTTTTGTGCTCCGCAAGCAAATTTTAAATATAAGTGGAGCTCCACAAAGATCAAATACCCAATAACACAGGCTGAAGGTCTCTGTGCAGCAGGGGGTGGGCAATGTGAGGGGGAAAAGAAGAAGCAGAGGTCCCAAAATGGGGCCGTCGCGCCCATAATGGCCCGTGCCTCCAGGGGGTACTTAACGTGCCTTCCTTTCCTTCCCCCCACCTCGAGGCTTGGTGGATTTGCGCGCGAATCAACAAGGGGAGGGGCTAATGGGGCGGGCTATTTAAACCCTGCGCTCGCAAAAGCTACTCACTGACTCTGTTTTGAGTGGGAAACTGAGTTTTTGAGTGGGAAACTGAATGGGTGGGTGAGTGGGAAACTGAATGGGTGGGTGAGTGGGAAACTGAATGGGTGGGTGAGTGGGAAACTGAATGGGTGGGTGAGTGGGAGACTGAGTGGGAGACTGAGTGGGAGAGTGGGTGGGAAACTGACTGGGTGGGAGACTGACTGGGTGGGAAACTGACTGGGTGGGAGACTGACTGGGTGGGAGACTGACTGGGTGGGTGAGTGGGAGACTGACTGGGTGGGTGAGTGGGAGACTGACTGGGTGGGTGAGTGGGAGACTGACTGGGTGGGTGAGTGGGAGACTGACTGGGTGGGTGAGTGGGAGACTGACTGGGTGGGTGAGTGGGAGACTGACTGGGTGGGTGAGTGGGTGACTGACTGGGTGGGTGGGTGACTGACTGGGTGGGTGAGTGGGTGACTGACTGGGTGGGTGAGTGGGTGACTGACTGGGTGGGTGAGTGGGTGACTGACTGGGTGGGTGAGTGGGTGACTGACTGGGTGGGTGAGTGGGTGACTGACTGGGTGGGTGAATGGGTGACTGGGTGGGTGAGCGGGTGACTGACTGACTGACTGAATGGGTGGGTGACTGGGTGACTGACTGAATGGGTGACTGAATGGGTGGGTGACTGAGTGACTGGGTGGGTGACTGAGTGACTGGGTGGGTGACTGAGTGACTGGGTGGGTGACTGAGTGGGTGGGTGAGTGGGTGGGTGACTGAGTTGACTGAGTGGGTGGGTGGGTGACTTGACTGGGTGGGTGGGTGAGTGGGTGGGTGATTGAGTGGGTGGGTGACTGGGTGAAAGTGACTGGGTGGGTGTGTGGGTGTGTGGGTGACTGGGTGGGTGACTGGGTGGGTGGGTGGGTGTGTGGGTGGGTGACTTGGTGGGTTACTGGGTGGGTGGGTGGGTGGGTGGGTGACTGACTGGGTGGGTGGGTGACTTGACTGGGTGGGTGGGTGACTTTGACTGGGTGGGTGGGTGGGACCCTTGACTGGGTGGGTGGGTGACTGGGTAGGTGGGTGGGTGACTGGGTGGGTAGGTGGGTGGGTGGGTGGGTGGGTAGGTGGGTGGGTGACTGGGTGACTTGACTGGGTGGGTGGGTGACTTGACTGAGTGAGTGGGTGGGTGACTGAGTGAGTGGGTGGGTGACTAAGTGAGTTTTTGGGTGACTAAGTGAGTGGGTTGGTGGGTTACTGAGTGGGTGGGTTACTGAGTGGGTGGGTGACTGGGTGAAAGTGACTGGGTGGGTGGGTGGGTAACTGAGTGGGTGACTGAGTGAGTGGGTGGGTGACTGGGTGGGTGGGTGACTGGGTGAAAGTGACTGGGTGGGTGTGTGGGTGACTGGGTGGGTGACTGGGTGACAGTGCGTGGGTGGGAGACGGTGGGTGACTTACCTTGACCCCGTGGCATCTGGCTGGGGCAGGAGGTGAGTTCGGGAAGCTGGGGGGGGGGCAAGAGTGGCAGGAGACCCGTCCGGGAGCCGACGCACGTGAGGGGGAGTCCCGCGCCGCGCTTCCCCTCCGTCCGGGAGCCGACGCACGTGATGGGGAGTCTCGCGCCGCGCTTCCCCTCCGTCCGGGAGCCGACGCACGTGATGGGGAGTCTCGCGCCGCGCTTCCTTTCCGTCCGGGAGCCGGCGCACGTGATGGGGAGTCTCGCGCCGCACTTCCCCTCTCCGGTAGTGGCGCACGTGAGGGGGAGTCCCGCGCCGCCCTTCCCCTCTCCGGTAGTGGCGCACGTGAGGGGGAGTCCCGCGCCGCGCTTCCCCTCTCCGGTAGCGGCGCACGTGAGGGGGAGTCCCGCGCCGCGCTTCCCCTCTCCGGTAGCGGCGCACGTGAGGGGGAGTCCCGCGCCGAGCTTCCCCTCCGTCCGGGAGCGGTGCACGTGAGGGGGAGAGCAGGAGGCCCGGCCCGCGCTTCCCCTCTCCGGTAGCGGTGCACGTGAGGGGGAGAGCAAAAGGCCCGGGCTGCGCTTCCCCTCTACGGTAGCGGCGCACGTGAGGGGGAGAGCAGGAGGCCCGGGCTGCGCCGCGAGGGGGGAGGAGCCTGGAGTTTGCTGCTGAGCAGGAGGGTCGCGGCGCACGGTGAGGGTGATGGTGCGGCTGGGGATGTTGCGGAGCGTGGGGATTTGGGTGAGGTGGGGGGAGAGAGTGAGGGGCACCGGGAGAGGAGGGGGGGGTGTGTGTGGAAGGTGAGCTGCGGTCCAACTGACGGGGGAGAGTGAGGGTGTGTGTGTGTGTGAGGGGGTGTGTGTGTGTGTGTGTGTGAGGGGGGGGTGTGTGTGTGAGGGTGTGTGTGTGTGTGTGTGTGTGTGTGTGTGTGTGTGTGTGTGTGTTTTTTTTTGCCCGTCACTCTGCCTCAGGCCAATGAGAGGTGCGGGGGCGGGCAGGCCAAGGGACCAATGAGATTGCCGCTAGGGACGCAGACATACAGTGCTTTCAGAAATATATAGTAGACAGATCAGAACCATCCAGTCGCAAAGCATTTTTCTAGTTGTCCGACCGGCGGTGCTGGCTCATTCACATTTCAAGGCATAGAGCATATTCCTATGCCCATAAGTTTAAATATATATCATTGTAAATACTAGCTCACTATCATATTTTCTATATTATCATTAAATATGTTTATAATTAACCATACATATTGGAATCAGATTTGAATTTCCCACTCGGTGTTCATAACTATAAAATTATCAACATGCTATATGAGATAAAACTTAATATGTAACATATCCATCTAGAAATGAGATAAAATTTCTGCTATATTCTAATGTTCCTCTGTTATGAACAGTACTGATGTCAATGCTTTATACTTTATATTGTATGAATTTATTACATGTAAGGATGTTATGATTATTATGAATATACATTTTTTATATGATCTCCATATCATATACTGTTCTTTCCTCCGATAAACAAGGTGTTTTAATTTTTCCCTATGCATACCAACTGTATGGGTACATTTTATGAAATAATACCAAATATGTGTAGTTCAAACAATGTCTTGATGGGCCATGGGATACATTAGTTGTGATTTAAAGGATTTGGTATGTTGAATTAAAGATACTCAATTATGCTTACCTAAATCCATATACTGTAACATATATCACTATCCCTGTATGACCTATCTATCACCTTAATATACATAGATTTTCGAATGTACCTTTTTTCTACTTTCTCTCCTATACAGTTGCATAGGGTTGCTGCTTACATAGCAACTAGTTATTTGTAGTTATTTGTATCTCCATTGTATATATTTTTTCTTTATATAATTCTATTTATTTGTCCGTTTCACATTGTCTGTTTAATAAAGTTATTTTTGTTGTAAAAAAACACACCACTTGAGACTCGGTCGGTCTACTGAATATGACGTCACACTGGCGCGCCCACTCAACATGGCGCGCGGCTGTGACGTCACTCGGTGGACCGAAGTCAAAAGCACAGCCATGTCTATGTACACTTTGCCCACACTGCCCATCCTATGGATGCGCGCGCACCACTCTCGCGCGATTTCGCACACACAGGCGACTGGATTAGCCGCCTCCATTCTGCGAGACGCGCGAAGGTGACGCGGCAGCCTATTGGTTTGGCAGCGGTCTGGGTAAGTATAAATTAGCAGTTTTAGAGCACTCTGGTCACCTTGATAAAGTACACTTAGTACGAAACGCGTAGGTGCGTTTACCTGTCCAATACCTGTGTGTTTATCAGCATGCAATAAACCTCACACCATTTTTTCATCTTTGGAGTGGCCTGGCTGTTTCTTGTTCCTGAGTGACTCTCTCAGGATTCCCTGGCAGTGCGCCATCAACGCTCTCTATTCCTCTGGATCATCACAAGATGGATTGCACGCCGCTGACGACACGAGTGCCCCCTTGGTAGTACAGGTAAAAAGCCACAGTGCTTTTCATTTAATCCTGCGTACCATGGTCATTGACCACTTATTCCTATAACACTGGTCTGGGTTTGTGATACTGTAATTTAGTGAGGGTCTGGCTGACTCCACATTTGTCCCACCAGTTGTCAATCAACTTCATTGGGGGCACTCCAACGTTGTTAAGGTTAACCCTTTGTGGACCTACATTACACTGGATGTCCAACAAGGACTGGTCTCAATTTAGAGCATCACACTCATTCTGTTTCTATGTGATACCGACTTCGCAGTCTGCCGCCTGCCCTGACCCTTTGCCTGGCTTACCGACTACGGATCCTCTAACAGGACTCTGTCCCTGGGCTCTGGACTGTTAATTGGCATCCATACCTCAGCCCTGCGGGTCCACTTCCTGATCGGAGATGAGTCCCATCACACTATCATAGTGTCAGGCCCGGAGGGATCCGAATCCACAAAACCTGCTCTTTAGGGCAGGAGCTCTAGTAGTGAACTAAACCAGCTGCTGGATAGCTCTCTTGCCTCAGTACACTCCGCCTTCTCACACCTGCTACCACTCAGCCTCCTGGATATACCACCTGGCTTCCTTGAAAAGCTGACTGGTTCCTCTTCCTGGTTGCTACATCAGTGGTGTTTGTCCCATTGTATCCAGTCTTGGTTTTGGAACATTAATGATTCATTCAACCTGCTACCTGAACAGTCTTGTCCTCAGCCTGCTCTGGCCACAGCCTGTTAACATCGCTCCTGCTTTCAGCCTCCACTGACCCTCAGCCTGTCTGACCTTTGTTTCTGCCTTGTCCATTTGTACTGTGTTTTCCGGACAATCCTCCATGACACCTGTCATCAACAACCTAACACCTGTCATCAACGAGCTCTGTGATACATCGAACGTCTCTATGGCCATGCTCCAGTCAGTCCAGTCTTGCCTTCTCCAGCCAACGGATCCGCTCTCTGCCTGAGAGCCCACCATCACCTGGTGCCTTATATGGTGATCTGGTCATGACATAGATTCCGCTGGTCACAGTCATGACCTCTATCCCACAAGCTATCGGAATTAATGGAAAAAATGGCAGAAGACCTCATATATCATGATTGTCCTATCAAGCTCTTGCCTGGATTCCATGTGGCCACATTCATCTGTCTGAATCTGAACTTAAGGTACTGCAGGAATACATGGTTATTTGGCGGGGATCACATATTTTCTCTCTTTCTGCAGAGGGTTACAATTGTAAGATAATCTCTTTCTGTTTCTATACATATTATTTCAGTGTCTATGACTCCGTTACAAACTTTGGTAAATATACGATCAAGATAATCCGTCCATTTGTAAGTATCCAATACTTTATCGTACCTATTTATATACCCAGCTCATGGTAGTAATCATGTTATAGAAACCATAGTTAGTTGATAAATATTCCAAATCTGTTGTAGAACCAGCTGTGGAACCGTTATCCAAGGAAAGGATTAAATGCATCTTTAATTGTCACCACTGCAATACTTTGCGACTGCCTGCCTGCTCTGAATACAGTAAGTGTTCCCGTACATATAGCTGTGACCCCCTGCTCTGAATACAGTAAGTGTTCCCGTACATATAGCTGTGACCCCCTGCTCTGAATACAGTAAGTGCTCCCGTACATATAGCTGTGACTCCCTGCTCTGAATACAGTAAGTGTTCCCGTACATATAGCTGTGACCCCCTGCTCTGAATACAGTAAGTGTTCCCATACATATAGCTGTGACTCCCTGCTCTGAATACAGTAAGTGTTCCCGTACATATAGCTGTGACTCCCTGCTCTGAATACAGTAAGTGTTCCCGTACATATAGCTGTGACTCCCTGCTCTGAATACAGTAAGTGCTCCCGTGCATATAGCTGTGACTCCCTGCTCTGAATACAGTAAGTGTTCCCGTACATATAGCTGTGACTCCCTGCTCTGAATACAGTAAGTGTTCCCGTACATATAGCTGTGACTCCCTGCTCTGAATACAGTAAGTGCTCCCGTGCATATAGTCTCTGCTATATTTCTAATTCTAAGATCATTGCTTTTTAAGATTTTAAGACATTTATTTCTTCATTTCATCTTCAGCTTCAGTTGCTAGTTGAGAAATGTCTACATTTTGGGCTCAGGTTCTGTTGTTCTCTCCCCTAGGAGATCATTTCCAGCTTAACCTCTGCGACTGAATACCTGGACTAACATTCTGATTAATTTCTTCACACAGGTACAACTTAAATCTAATGAACCACTGCTTGGTACGTCTAACTAGAATAGGCAAACCCCTCCCTTAATTATTAGTCAAGGGAATGTGTTTAGAGTATTTAAGTGAGTCTATCTTGGCTGTGTAAATGCACAAATATACCGTTTTTTCTTTCAGAAGTAACATTTTGTCACTGTTTAACCTCCCCTCACAACAATGAAACAAGCCCCAGTCACACTCACAGTTTTGTATACTTTTGTTATTTCCCAGCATGGCATTACGCATACACACACACGTGTGAAAATAGTGATTATTTAGATAATAGTTACTAACATTAAGGATGGCGTTTTCTGGTGTACCTTTTCTTTCCTTCGCACCTTCCCACTGTGTGTGTGTGTGAGAGTGAGTGTGTATATGAGAGTCAGTGAGTGTGTGTTGTGTGTGTGTGTGTGTCACTGTTTCACTTGAATTTGTTTTGAGAAAGGTCGATTCACCTCAAATCTCCTGCAAGTGTCACATGATTGCTGTTTTTATTCAGACGGTATGCTCTAATTCTGGGAGACAGGTATAGCGGTGTCAGCATGGGACAGCAATCTCCCTATTAAAAAACAGTTGAATGTAATATATATATATATATATATATATATATATATATATACAGTGTTCGACAAACCTATACATTTGCTCGCCCCGGGCGAGTGGATTTAACATCGTGGCGAGCTCCTATTGGCCCAAGCAGCACACGTTTGGTACTAGGTGGCGAGTAGATTTTTTTTGTGTGGCGAGTAGATTTTTTGGTGATTTGTCGACCACTGTATATATATATATATATATATATATATATATATATATATATATATACACACACACATCAAGTTTATACATATAACATATATTATATAGAATCCTTAATGCTACGATATTTCACTAAATACTGGACACCGCTACTTCAACCGTATAGAAAAACTAATTAGCAAAAATATTGGCCGCCTTGCATTGCAGGGACACCTCGTCCAATGAAGGGACTGTGTAAATTAAGAGTATTTTGGGGTAGTGTTGGGGGCTCTCGGGTGCTATAGTCTCTGCTATATTTCTAATTCTAAGATTATTGATTTTTAAGGTTCTTTTAAGACATTTATTCCTTCATTTTATCTTCAGCTTCAGTTGGTAGTTGAAGAGATTCCTGCATTTTGGGCTCAGGTTCTGTTCTCTCCCCCTAGGAGATCATTTCCAGTCTAATCTCTGTGACTGCTTTGTGGAGCTCTGTCTGATATGTTCAGGTGATACTTGTGAGCAGATCCTCCACATCTCTCCTAGATACTCCTGTCTCCTCTTCTTTCTCCAGGTCAGAGTCTGGGGATACGTGGGGAGATAGAAGCAAGGAGCCGCCATTTTCACGCTCCGCCACGGGGCCAACCGCCTATGGATTTTTAAGGTTCTTTTAAGACATTTATTCCTTCATTTTATCTTCAGCTTCAGTTGGTAGTTGAAGAGATTCCTGCATTTTGGGCTCAGGTTCTGTTCTCTCCCCCTAGGAGATCATTTCTAGTCTAATCTCTGTGACTGCTTTGTGGAGCTCTGTCTGATATGTTCAGGTGATACTTGTGAGCAGATCCTCCACATCTCTCCTAGATACTCCTGTCTCCTCTTCTTTCTCCAGGTCAGAGTCTGGGGATACGTGGGGAGATAGAAGCAAGGAGCCGCCATTTTCACGCTCCGCCACGGGGCCAACCGCCTTTGTGCAAAAATCGGAATACCTCCTGCCAGGCCATTCTTCTGTTTTTCCGAGGCATCCCGCTGGAGTGTGTGAGTGTTGCAATCACTTTCTGAGATATTTTAGTGGGTTTTGGGTGCAATCTCTTCCGTAGCATGTTTTGGGTCCACAGAGCTACAGTACTTCTTCGCCCGTCCGTGTGCTTCAGCATTGGCATGCGTCCCCCCAAATTTCTGCTTCTGATACAAATTATATGTACTGTCTATGGTTGTGCTACAAAGTCACATCCTTCTGGAATTAAACCTTAACCTCATCAAGCAAACTCTTGGAAGGATAATACATGTAGATTATAGGCCTCTGGTGTTTGGGGTGTTGCCACCCTGGTTAGAATGTCCATTAGAAGTCATGAAATGAATTGACTTGATCCTCTTGGCTGCCAGGAAGTGTATTATAAATAATGGGCTCTGTAAGAAAGCTTCACCTACCTCTCAGCTAAATACTCATACAATCACTTATCCCAATGGATAAATGGAAGGCCAGACTGAATTTAGATAAGTGGGCATGTGTGGATATGGGGAAATGGCCTCCATATACTGAGGTTATCCATACCAGGTGGCATTTTAGGGAATAGTAGAATAGAATTTGGCTGTGTAACATTTCAAGTGTCACCAATAAAGAGTCTGTGGAGTTAATACTTGAGTTATCATCATCTGTGTATCTTTAAACATGAACATGGATGCATACAGAATACCTGGACTAACATTCTGATTCATTTCTTCACACAGGTACGTCTAACTAGAATTCTTCTATCAACTTAACCCCCATTGCAACAGAACTTAAATTTAATGAACCAATGCTTGGTACGTCTAACTAGAATAGGCAGACCCCTCCCTTAATTATTAGCCAAGTGAATGTGTTTAGAGTATTTAAGTGAGTCTATCTTGGCTGTGTCATATTGTATGGCTGTGTAAATGCACAATTACATCGTATTTTGTTTCAGAAGTAACATTTTGTCACTGTTTAACCTCCGCTCACAACAATGAAACAAGCCCCAGTCACACACAGTCTTGTTATTCCCCAGCATGGAATTACGCACACACACACACACACACACACACACACACACACACACACACACACACACACACACACACACACACACACACACACACACACACACACACACACACACGTGCAAATAGTGATTGTTATTTAGATAATAGTTACTAACAGTAAGGATGGTGTTTTCTGTGTGTACCTTTTCTTTCCTCCGCACCTTCCCGCTGTGTGTGAGTGTGTGTGTGTGTGTGAGAGTGAGTGTGTGTATGAGAGTGAGTGTGTGTGTCACTGTTTCACTTGAATTTGTTTTGAGAAAGGTCGATTCACCTCAAATCTCCTGCAAGTGTCACATGATTGCTGTTTTTATTCAGATGGTATACTCAATACAAACAGTCTTTGTGAGACATCGGCGACCAGCCTAAGAATCCTCTCTGGTGTCCATCTGTATTTCCAGCTTTATAGCCGAAATCCACCGCCGAGGAAAGATCTGGCAAACCCATGGTGCAGGTAGTATAGGCAAATGTGTTTATCTACTATATATTTCTGAAAGCACTGTATGTCTGCATGGCCTGTGTCCCTAGCGGCAATCTCATTGGTCCCTTGGCCCGCCCGCCCCCGCACACCTCTCATTGGCCTGAGGCGGAGTGACGGGCCAAAGGACACACACACACACACACACCTCTCTCTCTGTCCTCTCCCCCCCCATCACACTCACCTCCCTCTCCACTCACATCCCGCTCCACTCACCTCCCTCTCCACTCACCTCCCTCCCCGGCGCGGGGACAGGCAGTGGGCAGGGCAGCCTGCCGCTGCCTCCACTCACCTCCCCGGCGCGGGGACAGGCAGTGGGCAGGGCAGCCTGCCTCCACTCACCTCCTGCTCCCTCCACTCACCTCCCGCTCCCTCCACTCACCTCCCCAGCGCGGGGACAGGCAGTGGGCAGGGCAGCCTGCCGCTGCCTCCACTCACCTCCCGCTCCCTCCACTCACCTCCCGCTCCCTCCACTCACCTCCCGCTCCCTCCACTCACCTCCCCGGCGCGGGGACAGGCAGTGGGCAGGGCAGCCTGCCGCTGCCTCCACTCACCTCCCGCTCCCTCCACTCACCTCCCCGGCACGGAGGCTGCCCTGCCCACTGCCTCCACTCACCTCCCGCTCCCTCCACTCACCTCCCGCTCCCTCCACTCACCTCCCACTCACCTCCCTGGCGCGGGGACAGGCATAGGCCAGGGCAGCCTACCGCTGCCACGCGGCACCTAAGATTGCGGCGGACGGAAGGACCCCTTCCTCCCTCGCGGACTAACTATCATGGCGGCGGCCAGAAGGAGAGGTGAGTGTGTGTGTGTGTGTGTGTCACAGCGTGACAGTGTGTGGGACACTGTGTGTGTGTCTGTGTGCGTGTGTGTGTGTGTTACACTGTGTCTCAGACACTGTAGAGTGTGAACCGGAGCTACACATGGCGGGGGGGTCAGGAGCGGAGAAAGATACAGGGGGAGTGGAGAGGAGGGACCCGTCAATTTAAAGCAAAACAACCCCCCTCCTGTCCACTGCCCCCCCCCTCCTGTCCACTGTCACCCCCCCTCCTGTCCACTGTCACCCCCCCTCCTGTCCACTGTCACCCCCCCTCCTGTCCACTGTCACCCCCCCTCCTGTCCACTCTCCCCCCCCTCCTGTCCACTCCCCCCCCCCCTGTCCACTCTCCCCCCCCTCCTGTCCACTCTCCCCCCCCTCCCATCCCCTCCTGTCCACTCTCCCCCCCTTCCCATCCCCTCTTGTCCACTGTCCTTTCCACTGTCCCCCCCCGCCTGTCCACTCTCCCCCCCCGCCTGTCCACTGTCCCCCCCCTCCTCTCCCCTCGGCCACTGTCCCCCCCTCCCCCCGGCCACTGTCCCCCCTCCCCCCGGCCACTGTCCTCCCCCTCCCCCCGGCCACTGTCCCCCCCTCCCCCCAGCCACTGTCCCCCCCTCCTGTCCACTGTCCCCCCCCCCATCCCTCATTTTCCCCCGTCCCCCTCCCCTGCTTTTCCCCCCCTCTCCCCCCCCCCCCCTTTTCCTAGCGCTAAATGTAACTCACGGGCAACGCCGGGTCTCTCAGCTAGTATGGACATAAAAGGCACAAACACATACGCACTCGCAGTGTAACAGGTTACAATTCACATTGAGTTAGAGGTTTATACTCTTTTCAGAGTGCTGAAATCTCACCACCGCCCGCCAACCCGGGAATCGCGACCGCTTGTGACGTCGCATCCGGCAGCACTGATTCTGGGAGACAGGTATAGCAGGATCAGCATGGGACAGCAGGAAACCCCATCTGGGCCCTCTGCGTTTCACTGCATCAGCTTCCTCAGGAGTCTCATAATGGGAGGTGCCCTATATACCACCTATCCTAATCTAATTAAAATGCTAACAGGTGAATACACTTAGGGCAGTGGGAAGGCAATCTCCCTATTAAAAAACAATTGAATGTAATATATATATATATACACACACACACATCAAGTTTATACATATAACATATATTATATAGAATCCTTAACGCTAAGATATGTCACTAAATACTGGACACCGCTACTTCAACCGTATAGAAAAACTAATTAGCACAAATATGTGCCGCCTTGCATTGCCTCTAAGGAGAGGCCAATCTGCAGGGACACCTCGTCCAATGAAGGGACTGTGTAAATGAAGAGTATTTTGGGGTAGTGTTGGGGGCTCTCGGGTGCTATAGTCTCTGCTATATTTCTAATTCTAAGATCATTGATTTTTAAGGTTCTTTTAAGACATGTATTCCTTCATTTTATCTTCAGCTTCAGTTGGTAGTTGAAGAGATTCCTGCATTTTGGGCTCAGGTTCTGTTGTTCTCTCCCCCGAGGAGATCATTTCCAGTCTAATCTCTGTGACTGCTTTGTGGAGCTCTGTCTGATATGTTCAGGTGATACTTGTGAGCAGATCCTCCACATCTCTCCTAGATACTCCTGTCTCCTCTTCTTTCTCCAGGTGAGAGTCTGAGGACACGTGGAGAGATCGATGCAAGGAGCCGCCATTTTCACGCTCCGCCACGGGGTGTAACGCCTTTGTACAAAAATCGGAATACCTCCTGCCAGGCCATTCTTCTGTTTTTCCGAGGCGTCCCGCTGGAGTGTGTGAGTGTTGTAATCACTTTCTGAGATATTTTTAGTGGGTTTTGGGCGCAATCTCTTCCGTAGCATGTTTTGGGTCCACAGTACTTCTTCGCTCCTCCGTGTGCTTCAGCATTGATATGCGTCCCCCCAAATGTCTGCTTCTGATGCAAATTATATGCACTGTCTATGGTAGTGGTACAAAGTCACATCCTTCTGGAATTAAACCTTTAACCTCATCAAGCAAACTCTTGGAAGGATAATACATGTAGATTATAGGCCTCTGGTGTTTGGGGTGTTGCCACCCTGGTTAGAATGACCATTAGAAGTCATGAAATGAATTGACTTGATCCTCTTGGCTGCCAGGAAGTGTATTATAAATAACGGGTTCTGTAAGGAAGCTTCTCCTACCTCTCAACTAAATACACACATACAATGAATAAATGGAAGGCCAGACTGAATTTAGATAAGTAGGCATGTGTGGATATGGGGAAATGGCCTCCATATACTGAGGTTATATCCATACCAGGTATAATATTAGAGAATAGTAAAATAGAATTTGGCTGTGTAACATCTCAAGTGTCACATATAAAGTGTCTGTGGAGTTAATACTGGAGTTATCATCATATATTTTCTATATCTTTTAATATCTTTAAACATGGATGCATACTGAATACCTGGACTAACATTCTGATTCATTTCTTCACACAGGTACGTCTAACTAGAATTCTTCTATCAACTTAACCCCCACTAACCCCCCAACTTAACCCCCCTTAAATCTAATGAACCACTGCTTGGTACGTCTAACTAGAATAGGCAGACCCCTCCCTTAATTATTAGCCAAGTGAATGTGTTTAGAGTATTTAAGTGAGTCTATCTTGGCTGTGTCATATTGTATGGCTGTGTAAATGTACAAATATACAGTTTTTTGTTTCAGAAGTAACATTTTGTCACTGAACAACCCCCAGTCACACACAGTCTTGTATACCTTTGTTATTCCCCAGCATGGAATTACGCACACACACACACACACACACACACACACACGTGCAAATAGTGATTGTTATTTAGATAATAGTTGCTAACAGTAAGGATGGTGTTTTCTGCTGTACCTTTTCTTTCCTCCGCACCTTCCCGCTGAGTGTGTGTGAGAGAGAGAATGTGTGTGTGAGAGTGAGTGTTTGCGTGTGTGTCACTGTTTCACTTGAATTTGTTTTGAGAAAGGTCATTTATTTCTTAATTTTATCTTCACCCTATATATTTTTATTAAATCACACACTATTCAATTTTAGACTTTCATGTATGTAGACTTTATTTTAGTTGTATACCCAATAAATGTTACGTTTTAATAGTCCCGGAGTGCATATAGATGCACTAGTTATGAGCTTCTAGTTAGAGAGATGGTGATAATACACCTTTCCCTCTAATTTCTGATATACATTTCATTTAGCTCATCTGATGCACCCAGTGCCAATCTAGGCACTTGTGGGCGCAATTCATATTTATTTATTACTTGAATTACTACCAGTGAGCAGTACATTTTGTTTGTGTTTTCAAATAATCCAAACAGAACTGTCCAAATATGTTCTTCAGATATTAGCAACACCAGCTGCTTTCTATGTCTGATAGAATTGTCTGATTATTAACATAATAACCCTTCTGGACTCGTATACCTGTATATGTAGAGACAAACAAGAGAAGCAGCATTACTTGTTATAAAATGTTAATCTATTAAAGAGACCATCATTTTCTTTATTTAATTCACAGAGGAGAAGAAAGAAATACGTTACAGAAGCGCGGACGTTCTATGAGCTCACATCATTAAACATACGTTTTTATCAGGCATGTGCCGGGTCTTGAAGCTACAGTGTATATACAAAGAATTATTACAACCAGCACGGAGACTGAGAAGGAGCAGACCCTGGAAAGCTACAATACAACCACAAATGTCCTTCCACTGATCACTTGTACTGTGTATTTGAAAATAAATGTCCATATTCCGTGGTTATGCCGACTTAGCTGAAACATTTGGTGCAATATTAGCCATGTGTAGGATTTTTAGTTGTGTGTCTCTCCTCAATACAGAGATTGTGTGCATTTATATGTGTGTGTAAGGGTTTTCATTTGCAGTTCTGCCTGTAATTCCCGGTATGTCATTCTTCCATTTGGTTGGAGAGTTTTTAAACAGTTTATTATCCAATGTTGAGGTTACTAAGTTATACATTGTAATAAAATATTTATTCTTTTCCAGGTGCCTTTAGAGTAGTTTCTAGCACATTTGTTGTAAATCTCATCACACATCCCCCCCAGATGTTTTACAGGTTTTGGGAATAATGGTTCTCTCCCACATCTGCTGGTTCTACCCTCTCATAAAGCCACTGGGGTCCCAAATCTCATACAGCCACTGGGGTCCCAAATCTCATAAAGCCACTGGGGTCCCAAATCTCATAAAGCCACTGGGGTCCCAAATCTCATACAGCCACTGGGGTCCCAAATCTCATACAGCCACTGGGGTCCCAAATCTCATACAGCCACTGGGGTCCCAAATCTCATACAGCCACTGGGGTCCCAAATCTCATACAGCCACTGGGGTCCCAAACGTTCTCCTTGGTCAATGGGAATGCCCCATGGGAATCCCCCCCCCAATCTGCTGTTGCTGCCGCCTCTCCTCCCCGGGAAGAAGACGAGCTCAGGGAAGAAGACCTCCCCAGCACGCGCAGCCTGAAACGGGCACCATAGCTCTAGACAGCTTCCCTCCTCCCCCTTGCCCCCTCATTGGCTCCCACCACGTGACGCGTCGCCGCTTGGGATCACGATCCTCGTGTATCCCCTGCTTGCTGATGCGCACAGTGTGCAGCGATTCTTGCAGTGAGGGGGGACTGGGACCGGCTCGGGAGGAACTCATGTCCGGTGAGGGCCGCGCACGCCGTCGGAAGCAGCAGGACCCAGGCTTTAGGCAGGTCTGCAACCCTGCCTTTCACCATTATCCCCAGCATACAGTGCTTCCACTGCAGCAAGGGATTCTGGGAAATTACATGCAAATGAGCACACAATGTGTTGTCACCTTTTGTCTGAAAAACCATTGTTACATGGAGCCCATATAATGTACAGTGATTTCTGCAGAGGATGCTAATTGGTCCTGGTCCACCAGGGGGTGCCATTACCTATAGAAACTACATGTCCATGAATGTCCAACACGTCCATTCACCAATCATTCTGCTGTGTGGATGTTACAGTTCCACAGCTGCACATATCCCAGTCACAGACCAGATAAAGCCATTACTTAAGTAATAATCCCAGAAGAACAGGGCATTACTGGCCAATAATGCCCTGGCTGGAAGAGTTGAAGGCCCGAGGCGAAGCCGAGGGACTTTAACCCAGCCAGTGCATTATTGGCCAGTAATGCCCTGTTCTGAGGGGATTATTACTATTATAGGCTAAATGTAGGCTTATTTATTTTAATTTTTCATAAAAAATATAAATGTTTGTAGTGATTTTTATCAACATGATTGTCTACATTCTTATGCTTTTACGGCAAGTTTATTAAAAAAATTGTACATATACACAGCCCGCTCTATATATACACACACACACACACACACTGCAGTCCCCCCTCTATACACACAAACACACACTCTGCAACCACCCCTATATACACAAACACACTCTGCAGTACCCCTTACACACTGTGCAGCCCCTCTACACCCACAAAACACACTGCAGACCTCCTCCACCCTCTACACTCACAAAACACAGCAGCCCCCCCTCTACACCTACAAAACACACAAATCAACAAAACAGGCTCTGCCACCTCTACATCCACAAAACACACACCAGCAGCCCCCCTTTACACCCACTGCAGCCCCCTGTATACCCACACACTGCAGACACAGACACAGACACACACACACACACACACAAAACACTCTGCACCCACCTCCAGTCACAAAACACACACTGAAGACACACACACTGCAGCTCCCCCTCTACAAGAACAAAACACACACAGCAGAAACACACCACCAAGACTCTGCTGCCCCCTCTACACCCACAAAACACACTGCAGACCTCCTCCACCCTCTACACTCACAAAACACAGCAGCCCCCCCTCTACACCTACAAAACA